>NW_004525123.1:46217-49216 GCF_000260255.1 Octodon degus
AGAGAAACTGCAGAAGTTTGTTCTCTCTCCCATTCATTCCTATGGGCAAAGAGCCACAAACACGTTTCTAGACTCCAGTGCCCTGAGGAGAGGTGCTTGTTTGTACTGCATGATTTCTGTTTCTAAGTGTGAGTTCCTAATGCCAAAGAGCCAGCTAAGGTCCAGTTTCCTTGGCAAAAGGGGCACTCCAATGCCTGTTCCTGTGTATGGAGCAACACCAAACTCTGGCTAAAATGTCACTTTTGGAGTTAACACAGTTCTGCACTGCGAAAACAGTGGGAAATCATTCAGTCTTCTACCAGAAAGCATCCATAAAGTTTGAACTTTCCAGACGGAAGTGCAGAAATCTGCCGAAGAATGTTCTCTCTCCTAGTCACTACTATGGACAAAGGGCAACAAACATGTTTCTAGAGTAAAGTGCACAGAGGCGAGCTGATTTTTCTGCAGCATTATTTGTGTTTCTAAGTGTGAGTTCTTAATGCAGAAGAGGCAGCTGAGCTCCAGGTCCTTTGGGAAGCCGGGCACTCCATTGCCTATTCTTTATATGGTGCAACTCAGAACTCTGGCTAAAACACCACTTTTGTAATTAAGTATTTCACAGTTCCACACTTTGCAAACAGGGGTAAATCATTCAGTCTCCTAAGAGAAAGCATCTCTGAAGTTTGTGACTTTCCAGCTGGAGGTACAGAGAAACTGCAGAAGGTTGTTTTCTCTCCCATTCATTCCCATGGTCAAAGAGGCACAAACACAATTCAAGACTACAGTGCCCTGAGGAAAGCTGCTTTTTCTACTGCATGATTTGTGTTTCTAAGTGCGAGTTCTTTATGCAGAAGAGCCATCTAAGCTCCAGCTTCTTTGGGAATCAGGGAACTCCAATGTGACTTCTTGTGGAAAGCGCAACACAAAACTCTGGATAAAACGTCACTTTTGTAACTGAAGTACTTCACAGTTCCGTGATGTCCACACAGTGGCAAATCATTCAGTCTCCTAAAAGAAAGCATCCTTTAAGTTTGTGACTTTCCATCTGGAGATCGAGAGAAACTGCAGAAGGTTGTGCTCTCTCCCATTCATTCCTATGGGCAAAGAGGCAAATCACGTCTAGAATCCAGTACCCTGTGGAGCCTGATTGTTTCTACTGCATGATTTGTGTTTCTATGTGTGAATTCTTAATGTGGAAGAGCCAGGTGAGTTCCAGCTTCTTTGGGAAGCAGGGCACTCCAGTGCCTGTTCCAGTATACGTTGCAACACAAAACTCTGGATAAAACATTGCTTTTGCAACTAAAGTACTTCAAGTTGCACGCTATGCAAACAGTGGCAAATCATTCAGTCTCCTAAGAGAAAGCATCCGTGTAGTTTGTGACTTTCCAGCTGGAGGTGTAGAGAAACTGCAGAAGGTTGTTTTCTCTCCCATTCATTTATATAGGTAAAGACCAACAAACACGTTTCTTGACTCCAGTTCCCTGAGGAGAGTTGCTTTCTTCTACTGTATGATATGTCTTTCTAAGTATGAGTTCTTAATGCAGAAGAGCAAGCAAAGCTCCAGTTTCTTTGGGATGGAGGGCACTCCAAGGTCTGTTCCTGTATATGGCCCAACGCAGAATGCTGGTGAAAACGTCACTTTTGTAACTGATATACTTCACAGTTCCATGCTATGAAAACAGTGTCAAATAATTCAGTCTCCTAAGAAAAGGATCTGTAAAGAATGTGACTTTCCACCTGGAGGTGCAGTGAAACTGCAGAAGATTGTTCTCTCTCCCATTCATTGATAAGGTCAAAGAGTCACAAACACTTTTCTAGACTCCAGTGCCTAAGGATAGCTCTTTGTTTCTATTGCACCATTTTTGTTTGTAATTGTGAGTTCTTAATGCAGAAGTGCCAGCTAATCTCCAGCTTCTTTTGAAGCATGTCACTCCAAAGCCTGTCCTGTATAAGGCACTATACATAACTCTGGCGATAATGTCACTATTTTAACTAAAGTACTGCACATTTCTGCGCTGTGAAAACAGTGACAAACCATTCAGTCTGCTCAGATAAAGCATCCATGTACTTTTCGACATACAGCTGGAGGAGCAGCAAAACTGCATAAGGATTTCTCTCTCCCATTCCTTCTTATGGGCAAAGAGCCATGAACTTGTTTCTAAAATCCAGTGCCCTTTGGAGTCCTTCTTGTTTCTACTGCACAATTTGTGTTTCTATGTGTGAGTTCTTAATTCCGAAGAGCAAGCTAAGCTCCAACTTCTTTGGGAAGCAAGGCACGCCAATCCCTGTTTCTTAATATGGTGCAACACAGATATCTGGCTAAAACATCACTTTTGTAAGTAATGTACTTCACTGTTCCGAGCTGAAAAAACAGTGGCAAATCATGCAGTCTCCTAATGGAAAGCATCCGTGAAGTTGTGACTTTTTAGCTGGAGATGCACAGAAACTGCAGAAGGTTGTTCTCTCTCTCATTCATTCCTATGGACAAACAGGCAAAATCCCATTCTAGATCCAGAGCTTTGAGGAGAGCTGCTTGTTTCTACTGTATGATTTGTGTTTCTAAGTGTGAGTTCATAATGCCGAAGAGCCAGCTAAGCTCCAGCTTCTTTGGCAAGAGGGTCACGCCAATGCCTGTCCTGTGTACGGCGCAACACCAAACTCAGGCTTTATCGTCACTTTTGTAGTTAACACAGTTCTGCGCTGCGAAAACAGTGGCAAATCATTCAGTCTTCTACCAGAAAGCTTCCGTAAAGTTTGAACTTTCCAGGTGGAAGTGCAGAAATCTGCCGTAGATTGTTCTCTCTCCCATTCATACTAAGGACAAAGGGCAACAAACACGTTAGTAGAGTAAAGTGCACAGAGGAGAGCTGATTTTTCTGCAGTGTTATTTGTGTTTCTAAGTGTGAGTTCTTAATGCAGAAGAGGCAGCTGAGCTCCAGGTTCTTTGGAAGCCGGGCACTCCATTGCCTATTCTTTGTATGGCGCAACTCAGAATTCTGGCTAAAACATCACTTTTGTAA
>NW_004525123.1:49436-50870 GCF_000260255.1 Octodon degus
TTCTACTGCATGATTTGTGTTTCTAAGTGTGAGTTCTTTATGCAGAAGAGCCATCTAAGCTCCAGCTTCTTTGAGAATCAGGGAACTCCAATGCGTCTTCCTGTAGAAGGCACGACACGAAACTCTGGATAAAATGTCACTTTTGTAACTGAAGTACCTCACAGTTCCGCGATGTCCACACAGTGGCAAATCATTCAGTCTCCTAAAAGAAAGCATCCTTTAGGTTTGTGACTTTCCATCTGGAGATCCAGAGAAACTACAGAAGTTTGTTCTGTCTCCCATTCATTCCTATGGGCAAAGAGGATAATCACGTCTAGAATCTAGTACCCTGAGGAGCCTCCTTGTTTCTACTGCATGACTTGTGTTTCTATGCGTGAGTTCTTAATGCGGAAGATCCAGCTGAACTCCAGCTTCTTTGGGAATCAGGGCACTCCAGTGACTGTTCCAGTATACGTTGCAACACAAAACTCTGGATAAAACATCGCTTTTGCAACTACAGTACTTCAAGTTACGTGCTGTGCACACAGCGTCAAAACATTCAGGCTACTAAGAGAAAGCATCTGTGTAGTTTGTGACTTTCCAGCTGGCGGTGTAGAGAAACTGCAAAAGATTGTTTTCTCTCCCATTCATTTATATGAGAAAAGACCCACAAACACGTTTTTAGACTCCAGTTCCCTGAGGAGAGTTGCTTGCTTCTACTGTATGATTTGTCTTTCTAAGTATGAGTTCTTAATGCAGAAGAGCCAGCAAAACGCCAGTTTCTTTGGGATGGAGGGCACTCCAATGTCTGTTCCTGTATATGGCCCCACACCAAATGCTGGTGAAAACATCACATTTGTAACTAATATACTTCACAGTTCTGCGCTATGAAAACAGTGTCAAATCATTCAGTCTCCTAAGAATAGTATCCGTAAACTTGTGACTTTCCACCAGGAGGTGCAGTGAAATTGCACAAGGTTGTACTCCCTCTCATTCATTGATATGGTCAAAGAGTCACAAACACTTTTCTAGACTCCAGTGCCCTAAGGATAGCTCTTTGTTTCTATTGCACCATTTTGTTTGTAATCGTGAGTTGTTAATGCAGAAGTGCCAGCTAATCTCCAGCTTCTTTGAAGCATGTCACTCCAATGCCTGTCCTGTATACGGTGCAACAGAGAACTCTGGTGATAACTTCACATTTGTAACTAAAGTACTGCACATTTCCACTTTTATAACAGTGGCAAATCATTCAGTCTCCTAAGAGAATGCATCCGTGAAGTTTTTGACATACAGGTGGTGGTGCAGAGAAACTATATATGGTTTTTCTCTCTCCCATTCCTTCTTTTGGGCAAAGAGCCACAAACATGTTTCTAAAATCCAGTGCACTGAGGAGTCCTTATTTTTTCTACTGCATGATTTGTGTTTCTATGTGTGAGTTCTTAATTCCGAAGAGCC
>NW_004525123.1:51120-52961 GCF_000260255.1 Octodon degus
GTTCTCTCTACCTTTCATTCCTATGGACAAACAGGCATTAACCCGTTTTAGATCCAGAGCTTTGAGGAGAGCTGCTTGTTTCTACTGTATGATTTGTGTTTCTAAGTGTGATTTCCTAATGCCAAGGAGCCTGCTGAGCTCCAGTTTCTTTGGCAATAGGGGCACTCCATTGCCTGTTTCTGTGTAAGGAGCAACACCAAACTCTCGCTAAAACGTCACTTTTGTAGTTAACACAGTTCTGTGCTGTGTAAACAGTGGCAAATCATTCACTCTCCTAAGAGAAAACATCTGTGAATTTTGTGAGTTTCCAGCTGGAGGTTCAGAGAAACTGCAGAAGGTTGTTTTCTCTTCCATTCATTCCTGTGAACAAAGACCCACAATCAAATTTCTAGTCTCCAGGGGCCCGAGGAGAGCTGCTTGATTCTACTGCATTATTTGTGTTTCTAAGTGTGATTTCTTAATGCCCAAGTGCCAGCTAAGCACCAGCTTCTTTGGGAAGCAGGGCACAGCAATGCCTGTTCTTGTATAAGGCGCAACACAAAACTATGTCTATAATGTCACTGTTGTAACTAATGTAATTCACAGTTCTACATTGTGCAAACAGTGGCACATCATTCAGTCTCCTAAGAGAAAGCATCCTTGAAGTTTGTGACTTTCCACCTGGAGGTGCAGAGAAACTGCAGAAGGTTGTTTCTCTCCCATTCATTCCTATAGAAAAAGGGCCACAAATACGTTTATGGACTCCAGTGCCCTGAGGAGTGTTGCTCGTTTCTACTGCATGATTTGTGTTTGTAAGTGTGAGTTCTTAAATCAGAAGAGCCAACTAAGCTCCAACTTCATTGGGAAGCAGAGGACTCCAATGCTTCTTCCTGTATACGGCGCAATACAGAACTCTGGCTAAAACTTCACTTTTGTAACTACAGTACTTCACAGTACCATGCTGTAGACACAGTGGCAAATCATTCAGTCTCCTGAGTAAAAGCATCCATGAAATTTGTGACTTTCCAGGTGGAGGTGCAGATTAACTGCAGAAGTCTTTTCTCTCTCCCATTCATTCCAATGATCAAAGAGCCACAAATAGGTTTCTAGACTCCAGTAGCCTGAGGAGAGCTGCTTGTTTCAACAAAATGATTTTTGTTTCTAAGCGTGAGTTCTTAATGCAGAAAAGCCAGGTATGATACAGCTTCTTTTGTAAGCAGGGCATTCCAATGACTGTTCCTGTGTTCGTAGCAACACAGATCTCTGACTAAAACGTTACTTTTGTAACTAAAGTAATTCACAGTTCTGTCCTGTGCAAATAGTGGGAAATCATGCATCCTGCTAAGAGAAAGCATCTGTGAAGTTTGTGACTTTCCATCTGGTGGTACAGAGAAACTGCACAAGATTGTTCTCTTTCCCATTGATTCCTATAGACAAAGAGCCACAAACTCGTTTCTAGACTCCACTGTCTGGAGGAGAACTGCTTGTTTCTACTTCATGATTTGTGTTTCTATGTGTGAGTTCTTAATGCAGAAGACCAGCTAAGCTCCATCTTCTTTGGGAAGCAGGGCACTCCAATGCTGTTCCTGTATATGCCGCAATACTGAACTCTTTGTATAACGTCACTTTTGTAACTAAAGTTCTTCACACTTCCGCGCTGTGCAAACAGTGGAAAATCATTCAGTCTCCTAAGAACAAGCATCCATGAGGTTTGTTACTTTCCACCTGGAGGTGCAGAGAATCTACAGAAGGTTGTCCTCTCTACCATTCATTCCAATGGGCAAAGAGCCACAAACTCCTTTATACACTCCAGTGCCCTGAGGAGAGCTTCTTTTTTCTACTGCATGATTTGTGTTTCTAAG
>NW_004525123.1:53240-57035 GCF_000260255.1 Octodon degus
AAACACGTTTCTAGACTCCAGTGCCCTGAGAATAACTGCTTGTTCATGCTGAATGATTTGTTTTTTCTAAATTTGAGTTCTTAATGCAGATGAGCCACCTAAGCTCCAGCTTCTTTGGCAAGGAGGTCACCCAAGTTCCTCTTCTCCTATACAGCACAACTCAGAACTCTGGGTGAAATGTCACTTTTGTAACTAAAATACTTCAGAGTTGAGCACTGTGAAAAGTGTTGCAAATCATTCAGTCTCCTAAGAGAAAGCATCCTTGAAGTTTGAGACTTTACAGCTGGAGAGAGAAACTCATGAAGGTTCTTCCTTCTACCTTTCACTCCTATGTGCAATGAGCTGCACACACGATTGTAATCTCCATTGCCCTGAGTAAAGCTGGTCATCTGTACTGCACAATTTGTGTTTCTAAGTGTGAGTGTTTAATGCTGAAGCTCCAGCTAAGCTTCTGCTTATTTGCGAAGCAGGGCTGTCCAATGCCTGTTGCTGTATGCGGCACAACACAGAACTCTGGCTAAAACGTCACTATTTCAATTGAAGTACTTCACAGTTCTGCACTGTGAAAAAAGTTTCAAATCATTCAGTCTCCAAAGAGAAAGCATCCGTGAAGTTTGTGACTTTCTAGCTAGAGGTGCAGAGAAACTACAGAAGGTTGTTCTCTCTCCCATTCTTTCCTAAGGGCACTGAGCCACGAACACGTTTCCAGACTCCATTGCCCTGAATAGAGCTGCTTGTTTCTATTGTATGATTTCTGTTTCTAAGTGTCAGTTCTTAATGCAGAAGAGCCAGCTAAGTTCCAGCTTCTTTGGCAAGAAGGGCACTCCAATGCCTTTTCCTGTATACAGCGCAACACAGAACTCTGGCTAAAACATCACTTTTGTAACTAAAGTACTTCAAAGTTCCGCGCTGTGTAAAAAGTGGTAAATCATTCAGTCTCCTAAGACAAAGCATCATGAAGTTTGTGACTTTCCTGCTGGAGGTTCAGAGAAACTGCAGAAGGTTGTTCTTTCTCCCATTCATTCCTATAGGAAAGAGCCAGAGACATGTTTTGAGACTCCAGTGCCCTAAGGAGAGCTGCCTGTTTCCACTCCATCATTTGTGTTATTACATGTGAGTTCTTAACGCAGAAGTGCCAACCAAGCTCCAGCATCTTTGGGAATCCTGGATCACCAATTCCTGTTTCTGTATACATTGAAACACTGAACTCTGGCTAAAATGTTACTTTTGTAACTAAAATACTTCATAGTTCCGTTCTGTACCAAGAGTGGCAAATCATTCAGTCTTCTAAGAGAAAGTATCTGTTAATTTTGTGATTTTCCAGCTGGAGATGTAGAGAAACTGCAAAAGGATTTTCTCTCTCCCATTCATTCCTATGTGAAAAGCATCAGAAACACTTTTCAAGTCTCCGGTACCCTAAGGAGAGGTACCAGTTTCCACTCCATGATTTGTAGTTCTGACTGTGTGTTCTTAACGCATAAAAGCCAGCTAAGCCCCAGCTTCTTTGGGAAGCAGGAATCATCTTTGCCTTTTTTTGTACTCTTGGAAACACTGAACTCTGGATAAAACATCACTTTTGTAACTAAAGTACTTCAAGGTTAAACGCTGTGCCATGATAGGCAAATCATTCTGTTTCCTAAGAGAAAGCAACCCTGAAGTTTGTGACATTCCAGCTGGAGGTGCAGAGAAACTGCAGAAGCTTGTTCTCTCTCCCATTTATTCCTATGGAAAAGGAGCCAGAAACATGTTTCAATACTGCAGTACCTTAAGGAGAGGTGCTAGTTTCCACTCCATGATTTGTGTTTCTAAGTGTGAATTCTTAATGCAGAAGAGCCAGCTAAACTCTAGCTTCTTTTTGAAGCAGAAATCACCAATACCTGTTCCTGTATTCAGGGAAACACTGAACTCTGGATAAAACATCACTTTTGTAACTTAAGTACTTCCCAGTTAGATGCTGTGCCAAGAGCGGCAAATCATTCAGTCTCCTTAAAGAAAGCATTCATGAAGTTTGTGACTTTCCAGCTGGACGTGCAGAGAAACTGCAGAAGGATGTTCTCTCTCCCATTTATTCCTATGTGAAAGGAGCCTCAAACACTTTTGAGGACTCCAGTGGCCTAAGCAGAGCTGCCTGTTTCTATTTCATGATTTGTTTTTCCAAGTGTGAGTTCTTAATGCATAATAGCCTGCTAAGCTGCAGCTTCTTTAGGAAGCAGGTTTCACCAACGCTTCTTCCTATATTTAGCAAAACAGAGAATTATGGCTAAAGTGTCACTTTTGTAACTAAAGTTCTTTACAGTTAGACTCTGTTCAGAGTGGCAAATCATTAAATCTCCTAAGAGAAATCATCCATGAAGTTTGTGACTCTGTGCCAAGAGTGGCAAATCATTAAGTCTCCTAAGTGACATTATCTGTGAAGTTTGTGCCTTTCCAGCTAAAGGTGCAGAGAAAAGGCAGAAGGATGTTCTCTCCTATTTATTCATACGGGAAAAGAGCCAGAAACCCATTTCAAGACTCCAGTGCCCTAAGGAAGCTGCCTGTTTCCACTACATGATTTTTGTTTCTAATTGTAATTTCTTATCGCAGAAGAACCAGTAAGCTTCAGCTACTTTGGAAAGCAGGGATCACTAGTGCCTATTCTTGCATACAACGAAACATAGAACTCTGGCTAAAACATCACTTTTGTAACTAAAGTACTTCACAGTTCAACTCTATGGCAAGATGATGTATTGAACCCCTAGTCTTTTGTCAGCTTATAATAGCTTTAATCCACTGAGCTATTTGCCTGGCACTACAGTTGAAATGGACTTTTTTTTTCTGGATCAGGCTACTTTAAGGGAATTTTTAGCAGCATGTGGAACTGGGGATTGAACTGCTGTCCCCTGCTGTGCTGACAGATTCTGAGTCAACTTGATTCTTAGTTGGATTCCATTGCAATTATTTTCATTGCATCAAGTCACAAGTTTCAAGACAAAACATGGAGGAACAGGGAGTGAAGACCTTGTCTTTATCTTGTATTAAAGACTTATAGGCCTTTATCGCTCTCTACTTCTGAACAGAATCCTTCCACTGGTAATTTCTGAGGAAAAAAGTGGGTTGTCAACAAGAAGTTTGCAAAAAAAAAAAAAAAAACCCTCATATTTAGTCATTCATTACAGGTTTTCCAAATTATATTTTGAAAAGAAGTATGCATTTGGAGTCTGTTAGATATAGTGTCTCATAGTTGTAGCTAATTATTTAATATAATAATCATCATAACAGCAAACATAATGTGGCAGGGAATTATTCCATTCCACAAAATGAATATTAAAGGATCCCCATGAACAAGCCACTATGGGCAACACAAGGACTACTTTTCTTCCTTTAAGAGAGTGCCTACTTATCTTTCCCACGTTTCTATTAGCACATAACAATGATTGCAAAACTTTCATTATAATTTACATTCACAAATGCAAAAGTGTTTTGAAAACTATTCATTTCAAATGAAATTCATCCATGGGTAGTAAAATGAGTATTTTGCCTGTTATTTTAAATTCCTACCCACATTTAGCTCCCTTTTATTTGGCATTAAGGTAAAGAATGGAGGGGCTGGGGAGATAGCTCAGCAGAATAAGCATTTGCCTGGCAAGCACAAGGCCTGGATTTAATTCCTGGTTCCACAAAAAAAAAATCCTCCTCCTTTAACCTGGGCATGATGACATACACCTATAATCCCAGCACTGAAGAGGCTGAGGCAAGAGGATCATTGGGAGTTCAAGGCCAGCCTGTACTTCACAGTGAAACCCTGTCTCAAAGAGA
>NW_004525123.1:57630-80276 GCF_000260255.1 Octodon degus
TACCTATCTTAGCTGTCTATTAGTAGGTGTTATAGTTAGGGTTTTACAAGTAAAAGGAATTAATACAGGACATATAATTTTTCAGAATTATTTTATAATATTCACCAAAATAGTTAATGCAAAAGAGTGTGGAAGATCTTGCTGTATGATGCTGAATTAGATAAAAAATATTATAGATAGTCAGACAGGGCTAGGTGCTCAAGGAGATAGCATAGAAGACAAGATACCTTGAAAAAATAAGAGAGATAGACCCTCCTGCTGTAGGCCAGACATTAAGACCAAAGATCAAACAAATGCTTACAGCCCTACAGATAAGCATTGGGGATTAATCATCACCTTGAGGAAGCCAAGAAGAGTCATTAATCCAACTGCTGTGGGCTATTGTTAGGTACTCATGCTTGCCTGCTATGTGACTAACTTTCCCATTTGGTTCTGGATTTAATTAACTTGACATGAATACTAATGGTGTTTATAACCTTATTGGTTGACCATAGTTTTGTCCCACCTCATATCCATATAAGTGAGTTCCTATGTTCTTCACCTTAGACCCACCTCACCACACAGTATTACCCTATAAAAAAAATCCTTGGAAGAGACAGTTTCTGGGGCAACCCACTTATCTCCTTTATGTCCCTCTCTCAGACTAAAGTTTCCTTTCATCCAATAAATATTCTGCTCTTAACCTCCATTGTTCCTAAAATTCATTCTTTGTTTTTAGATAACATGAACTCTGCCCGTGTACCTTTTAGTTTGATAGTTTCTTTCACTTATATCAATCTCTTTACATGCTAAAGACCCAAGGAATCCAGTTGAGGGCCTAGATCTCACCACAGTGTCCTGCATGACTCCAGCTTAAGACCTGGAGCCTATCTCAATGTCCCCATGAATCCAAATGAGGTGCTAGATCTCACACCAATGTCTCATACAGGTCTATTTTAAGATTCTGCACTGTGAATACACAATGGTCAATGCTGGAATTTAGAAAATCTACACCAGGGAGATGAAAGATCTATGCCATCAGGCTGAGGAATTTGTACTGGAGTGAGGAAACAACACTCAAGATAAGGACCAGAGATACCCCAAAAAGAACTACAGCCATCTTCAGAAACAGCAAGGATTTATATCATAGAAGCCAGTGTGACAAGCTTCTCCAGGAGAATCAATAGCACACCAACTTTCTCTCCAGGAAGATCTTCTTTTATGCTATTGGAAACAACCTTCAGGTGGGACTTCCACACCCCATACCACCCTGATTCAATTCAGCTGGGTGTTACAAGTTCATCAATAGTTAATACACTACAGCAGGGGTGCTTTTAATTTGTTTGTAAATCTTTTCCATTCTTTCAGTCAAACACCTGAGCAGTGAGATGTACTTGCTTCTTTTTTTCTTTCTTTTTTTTTTTTTTTTTGAACTTGCTTCTTGTAAGTACTTGGAAATTATTTTACTAGTATAATGACTTTGGAGACAAAAATCTGAAGCCTTAATATACTTGCAATACTTTCTATCTGACCTCAAATATAAAGCCAAACACTTGATGAGAAGAGGTAGGTGGAAGCATAGTGTAGAGTCAAAGTAGAAGTGGAATGGAAATAAAGAAAATACAGAACCTACAGTTCACAAAGAAATTTGGGTCTTGGTCCCTAGACCTCATAGGCTGAATTACTAAGGAGTACTTAAAGTCCCAGGTTGCTTGTGGATGGTTATAGACCAAATCTATATCTATTTTTTTCCAGAGCTGAGGATTGAACTCAGGCCCTTGTGCTTGCCAGGGAAGCACTTGTTCTACTGAACCATCAACCTGGCTCCTAAATCTATATCTATCTTTTAAATGGTTTTAAGGGCTCACTATTACCATTACCACTGTGAGGCTGAGGCTCACCTGTTTGAATTATGGAGGTGTTATGTGTCACTCAGAATAGGAACCAGATCAGCCAGGTTTGAATTTGGAAAGCCATTTATTACTGAGCTCAGCCCCCTCCCCCACAGTCTGTTCACTCTCATGCAGGAGAGAACTGAAAGGCAGCTTACTGAGGAAGCAGGGAGGGGTTTTAAACCTTGGAAACACATTGAGTTTGATAAACAAATTTATTGTCTGATGCAGAATAATGCTTTCGGAGTGATTGGGACCACAACTCAAACTACATTTCTGGGGCTTTTGTTTCAGTTTCTGGTTAATTTTCACCTGAGTACCTGCAGGCAGCCATGCATAGCCAGGAGGTTACAAGAAGATAAAGCCCATTTAGTTTCCTTTGTCATCTCTGTAAGCTAACTTTGCAGACAGGAATTGGTGAGGGTCACAGGAATTTTATCTAACAAACAGCAGGAAACAGCCACTAGTTAATAAACAACTTAGAACAGTGGTAAGTATACATTTGTTCACAACAGAAAACACAAGATTTACATTTATAGCCTAACTGTGAGTTAACCCACTACAGAGGAGAGATTCAGACTCTGTTATGGTTTGTGTCTAGGTGTTGCCCCAAAGCCTCATGCAGTCTTGGGGAAGCTTCTGGAATTTGTGATTGATTATTGTGGGTGTGGATGCTGCACCTGCCCTGGGGCAAGTAATTTGCAATTCAATGTAAGGAGTAAAGAGAAGTTAGCTGCTTGAGGTGCTGTTACTCCTCCTTTTGTGTTCTTGC
The DNA here is from genome assembly GCF_000260255.1 of Octodon degus. NCBI lineage: Eukaryota > Metazoa > Chordata > Mammalia > Rodentia > Octodontidae > Octodon > Octodon degus. The sequence goes on from NW_004525123.1 coordinate 60,274, forward strand.
TCTTTGCTGGGCCATGAAAATTTGGTTTCTGCTATCTGCTGCTCTGCCTTGGGCTCAGCTGAATATGGACTGACACTTCCAATAACTGTGAGCTAAATAAAACTTTCCTTCCTTCATTTTGAGTGTAGGGTATTTGTCCCAACAACAAGAGAAGAGTTACTGAGACACTGAGTTATCAGCTTGAATGGGATGCAGAGTGAACCTTAAAGCTCCTTTCAGACTACCTAACAAATAAAATACAACTGACAAAGTCACCCCTGGTGTGGGGACTGTGGGATGATTTAATGACAAAGGAGAAATAAACGGAAATTTTCAGACACTAAAGTGGAAATTTACATTTTAAAATGAACTGTGGGGCAGCAAACATAGAAAGGGGAGAGTAGATCTGTGTTGCTGCCTACCTTGAGGTCTACAAGAAGGTGCTAAGGTGAGCAAAAACCACAATTGTATTGTATTACTACCATTAGAAACGAAAGAGCTGAGTGAGCCCCTCCCTCCATTGTACTGTTAATAGTACTTTAGTGTTTATTAACGCTTTCACTGTCTGAAAAAGAAGTACAAAATAAAATTAAAGCCTAAGCAGCTGCCTTGCCCTAGGTGGCAAAGAATATTAATTTGTGAGAGATTCAATGTGAGGCACTTGGAGGCATCTGGCTTTTAATTTCTGAAAGCCTGAATTCTCACCCCTCTTTTCCACTTTTCCCTGTTCCTGCTGCTACCTTCCCTGTGATCTTCAATAAACAAATCTTCTATTTAACATTTCCAACTTTGAGTAGAGAAAAGGTGGGCTACTATAATGCCAGGTATACATTCGGCAATTATGTCCTCATGCACAATAATCCAGACTATCACTGGCCTGTTTAACCATAATAGCTTTACTTATACTAGTCACTGTTAAGAGTTGGGAAGGGAGTTCAGTGCTCCCAAAGAGATACTGGATGGGTATGGTTGGATGTCCCTCATAAAAGAGAGCTGTGTGCCATGACATACAGAACCCAGTAAATCTTGGAAACTAAACTGAAACCAATTTGTATTTTTCAATCTGTAGTTTACAAATAAAGCAGTCTTCCCTTATTTGCAGGAGAACAAATCAATAAATCCAGTACCAAACCCCATATATAATATTTATATAATTATATACATGTATCCATATATCTACATCTCTATAGAAAGTGTATCAAGCACTGTCACAATCTTTCAGATAAATATTGATAACCAAGATGAGTACAAATTAATTTACTAGACAGGTAGTAATGATGGTGAAAGAGTAATGATGGTGAAAAGTTCATCTGTAGGGCACAAAGAGAGGTGGATTACTTTACAGGGCATGAAAGAAAACAAGGGATATTAGATAGTGAAGATCTTCTAAACATCATTGGTTAGAATTCTCTAAATGTCTTGTGCCTCAGTGGGCAAAGTCCTCCATGTGTTCTATGTAAATATTTGGATGTCTTCAGATGTTCTGGTGCTTGTAAGATTCTATGCTCTGTCTTATCTCTCATGACATCCTGAGTTTACCAAGGGCAGCACAAGTGCTGACCTGGGCCTTTGCTGAGAGCAATGCCACTGCTGGCTGACAGGCTGGGTGAGGGCAGAGCCATGCTCAAATAAAGCCTGACATGTAGCATACAAAGAGGGAATATCATGGATAAATGCATGATTTACATTCCATATACAGTGAAGCAGAAAAAGCATGATTTCATCATGCTACTCAGAATGGTGTGTAATTTAAAACTTATGAGAGTTCTATCGGTAGAAGGAGTGGAGAGTGGACCCCAGAGAGCCCTGAACAGCCCCATAGCCATGGTTGGCCTAGTTTCCATCACACCCTGAGCCGCAGCTGCCCCAGCAAGCCCCAGTCACCATCATGGCAACTATGATCAGCCAAGACAAGACCCAGCACCCCAAGACCCCAGAGATGCTGACACCAAACCTGGAACCACAGGTAGCAGTGCAGGGAGGAGCATCTTGGGTGGCCTCCCAATGGAGGTGCCTGCCAGCAGGGACAAGAAGGGCATCACAATGAAGATTTTGGGAACAGTAAAATGGTTCAATGTAAGAAATAGATATGGCTTCATCAACAGGAATGACATCAAAATCACAAGATGGCAAAGAGACAGAAGCATTCAATCCACCATTTGAGAATTTGTATGATCCAAAGGCTGAGCAGGGCGGGGCTCATGTTGGCTTAACATCTCTACCATCAACTGGTTTAGTCATCCAGCAAGAAAGAAAGGAATAGGAAATTCCAGCAATAAGAAATGAACAAAAGACTAGAACTGAAGACCTTAAGTGCTTGCTTTTTGCCTATTGACCAGATAACTAGAATTATCTGCATTGTTTATGCTGCATGGGGCTTATGCTATTTTTACCTAAAGTCGTCTCTTTTCAGTAATGACAAACGTGGTTTTTAAAAAGCGTGGTGTTTTTCAATACATCTTTAAGGGTTTTTAAATTGTTTCATAACTGGTCAAGTTGAGATTTTTAAAAACTTGATTTTTCATTCGTGATGAAAGTGCGATTATAGGTTATGGCCCTAGTATGAATTGCTGAATTATTATGGTGGTCATCAAATATGTTTGAAGCCCGTAAAATAACAGTTTATCTTCCCAGGGACAACCTCCCCCTCTCCAATTCAGCCCAGGGTGCAACTTCTTTGACCTTTCCCGCCCACACAAGGGAGCATCCAATCAAATCCTTGTACATCACTAAACTGGCTCTTCAACTCTGCCCCTGGTAAAAGTTCATAGAGTCTCAGGCTCCCTGTCTCAGGTCAGAGGATCCACCCATCTCCCTGTCTTCGGTCCTTTCCGTGTGTTTAGAGTTAATAAAGGCTTTCCTTCCCCCTATTTCTGCTTCTCTGCTGTGCCACTGCTACCATCACTGCTGCCTCTAAAACCTATCATTTATAACTCGATTTTTTTCAAAAAAAGTCAACAAATGGCAAGCACCTGTCAATAAAGGTCTTAAATAAAAAAATAAATAAAACTTATGAGTTGTTTGATTTCAGAATTTTCTATTTAATTTTTCCAACAATGATTGCAGATAAGGAGGGCCACTATAGTGCCTTTGTATTAAAAATCCAAAAAGTGAAGTGCATTTCAAATGGCTCTATTAAAACTACCTGAGGTTTTCCAAAAGGGGTAACTTGCTTTTTTATCTTGGAGACAAAATAAGAGAATGTTTGATAAATAGTCATGATTTGACAGCTAAGAATCTCTACATGGAACTTGAAAAAAAATGATAAGAGGGGTTTGCCTATAGATTGATGTTAAAAAAAAAAAAACTATGGAAATGTCCAAGTAAACTGTACAAATGAAATGAGCAAAGTAATTTTTACCCAAGATCTTTGCAATAAGAAGGAAATGACTGAACTCCTTTCAGTTAAGACAAAAGACAAAATTTTTAAGCCTTAAAGTGAGTTAGTAGAAAATTACTGGAGGGCTTTAAGGACCAAACAGGGACATGAGTGGGTTGTGCATGAGGTCATTTCTCAAAGGATGTCTTCTTGAGCAAAATCATGAGGTGTAAATAAAGTTGGACTAAATTATAATAAACTAACAAGATTACAATTATTGTCACTTAGGTGATGTTGAATCAATGGGAAAGCAGGTCACATAGTAAGTGCACAAGAACAAGAAAGTTTTTGGAAGGGAGGAGTCAAGAGGTACTAGTCACCCACCTGGATGACTCATATTTATATGTTAGAGCACTTTTAGGTTTACCAGAGGCAAAGAAACCAAGCAACACTTGGAGAAGTAGAGGAAACCAAGCTCTTTTTTTTAAACTGGGAATTGAACTTTAGACCTCATGCTTGCCAAGTAGGCACTGCACTTTAAGCTAAATCACCAGCACTCAGGAGCCAATCTCTTGGTGGGAAAAGAAAATAATCAAAGGTAGAGACACACAACAAAGTCATTTTCACAAAGTGACTGTTTCAAACTCTTGGTGGTCTCAACTTGCTGGGGACTGAAACATCAGGGTGTGGTGAAACTCTTTGTTTATTTCACCAAGGCACATCTGGAACAGAAAAGTGTAGTTAATATGGAAAAGGGAAAGAGGGGGAGAGATGGTCTGGAAATGTCCAGGTTGAAAAGTTTAGTTATCCTCAGCATATTTAAAATATTATAGTACATTGCTTATTCTTCAGGGAAGTAAATAGGAGCACTCATTCCATCTTGAGGCCTGGCCTTCAACAAATGCACCACTAGCCATGGTTGTAATGTTTCCACATTTTCTGCACTGACTTTTTCAGGAGCCCACCCCTGACTGACAGGCTTAATATTCCTGTCTTACTTGTCTACAGTGTTATCACTATGTCTGATCTTAGGTTGCCAAAGTGGTCATATTGGACGGTGAATTTGGGAAAAGAAGTGTTGAGGTGTAGCTCCAGGAATTTTCCCAGAGGAACTGAAAATGTCATGTCATAGTGATATATATGTACCTATGTTTATAGCAGTACAATTTGTGATAGCCAAATCTTGGATCCAACCAAGATGCCCATCACCTGCAGAATGGATAAAAAAGATGTGGTATTTTTATACAATGGAATATTACTCAGCTATAAAGAAAGATAAACTTGAAGCATTTACATTATAAGTGGATGCCTCTTGAAGATATACTCACAAGTGAAACTCCACCAGCTACCTTGTGGAGTTTTTTGGGTCTTCCAAATAAAGTATCATGTCATCTGAAAATAATCATAATTTAACTTCTTCTTTATCTTTTCTTATTCCTTTTATTTCTCTCCCTTATCTAATGGCTCTAGCTAATGATTCCAGAATGATATTGAACAGGAGGGGTGATAGAGGAAATCCTTGTCTTGTATCAGATCTGAGAATAAAAATTTCAAGTTTTCCCCATACAGAATTATATTAGTCATTGATTTCTCATAGATGGCTTTGATCAGATTGAAATAGAGGACTTCTATTCCTTTTTCCTGTAGGACTTTGAACATGAATGAGTGTTGGTCTTTGTCAAAAGCCTTTTCTGCATTAATTGAGATGATCATGTGTTTTTTTGATTTGGTTCTACAGAGATAATGTATAGCTTTACACTTACTGAACCATCCTTACATCCCTGGGGTGAATCCTACCTGGTCATGGTATATAATCTTCTTGATGATTTGCTGTGTTTTATTTGCTTGGATTTTATTGAGGAATCTTGCACATATGTTCATGAGGGACTTTGGCCTGTAGTTCTCTTTTTAAATTATGTCTTCCTTGGTTTTGTTATCAATATAATATTGCCTTCAGAAATGATTTTGGGAGCACTGCTCCCTTTTCAATTTCATTGAAGAGTTTGAGGATTATAGGGAATATACCTTCCATAAAATTCTTCTAGAATTCAGCAGTGAATCCACCAAGTCCTTGACTGTTCTTTGTCAGTAGCATTTTTTTATTACATTTCCCATTACATTGGCTGTTATTTGGTTAGTGAGAGTTGTTATACCTTTTTGATTCAGATTTTATAATTTGTGCCCTTCTAGGAATCTGTCCATTTCCTGTGTCCTCTATTGTGTGAGAGTAAAGCTTCTTGAAGTAGTTATTGACAATCTTCTGAATTTCCACTGGGTCAGTGGTTGTTACACCTTTCTCATTCTTTCTTGTTTGTATGTGAAATCTTTCCTGTTTTTCATGAAGTTAGCTAGGTGCTTATCAATTTTCTCTCATCTTTCTAAGAACCAGCTTTTTGATTCATTAATTCTCTGATCTGCTTTCTTTGGCTAAACTGAAATAATTTTTGCTCTAATCTTTATGATTTCTTCCCATCTTTGGGCTCTAAGTTTGGTTTTCTCTTCCTTTTCTAGTTGCTGGAGGTGCACTATTAGGGTGTTTATTTGTTCCCTTTCTGTTTTGCTAATGTTTGAGTTCACAGCTATAAATTTTCCTCTGAGAACTGCTTTCATCGTGTCCCATAAATTCTGATAAGTTGTCCTTGAATTTTCATTGAATTGTAGATAGTGCTCTATTTCTTCTTTAATTTCATCTGTAACCCATTGGTTGCTGAGTAGGGTGTTTCCATGTATTTATGGGGTTTTTCTGTTTTCCTTTCTCATTTATTTCCACTTTTATTGCATTTTCATCAGATAATATGCATGGGATAATTTCTGTTTTCCTGCATATACTTAAGCATGACCTATGGACCATTAAGTGGTCCATTTTAGAAAATGACCCAGGTGCAGCTGATAAAAATGTATACTCTGCTGTCTTTCTGTTGAACATTCTGTATCTGTCCAGCAAGTCCATTTATTCCAAGATTGGGTTCAATTCTGCTATGTCTTTGCTAATTTTTTGTCTGCTTGACCTATCTCTTTGGGATAAGGCAGTGTTAAGGTTTCCTGTTACAATTGTGGTATTGGATATTAGATTTTTCATTTCAATTAAGATTTGTATTATATAGCTGAGTTTTCCCATGTTTTGTACATACACGTTTATGGGTGTTACCTCTTCCTCTTGAACTTTGCCCTAACCAGTATATAGTGGCCTTCTTTATTTTCTTTGGTCATTCTTGGTTTGAAGTTGAGACTGAGAACAGGATTGCTACCCATGCTTTTTTCTGAGGTACTAAAGTGTGTAGTATTATTTTCTATTCTTTCATTTTGAGCCTATGAATTTTTCTATGAGTGTTTCTGGTATACAGCATATTTTTGGATTTTGTTTCCTAATCCACTGTGCCAATCTGTTTCTTTCAGTTGGTGAAATGAGTCCATTTACATTGATGGTTATAATTGAGATGTATTGATTTATGATTGAGAAGTCATTTTAGTGCTGTTATTTACTGCTTTTTCTCCTTTATGTAATTGTTTGCCCTATTCATTCGATTCCTTCTTTCTCCTTCATGGAGTTCTGATCACTTTGGTCCTTTTCTACAACATCTTTCAGTAGTCTGTGTATGGCAGGCTTTGGCTTCATTAAATTCTTTAGTTCTATGTCATGGAAGCATTTCACTTCTCCATCAAATTTGAAAGAGAGTTTTGCAGGGTACAGTAGTCTGGGCTGGAATTTGTTTTCATAGAGGACTTGAAGTGGACTGCTCCCTGCTCTTCTTGCCTTCAGGGTTTGTAAAGAGAAGTCTACCATTATTCTGATGTGTTTTCCTTTAAATATGATCTGTTTCTTTTCTCTAGCAATTTTCAGTATATTGTCCTTGTGTTGGATCTGGGATCTTTTTTTTTTTTTTTTTTTTTTTTTTTTTTCGGAACCGGGGATTGAACTCAGACCATTGCGCTTGCCGGGGAAGCGCTTTTTCTACTGAGCCATCTCCCCAGCCCCAAATATCACCATTGACTTTCTTTCTTTCTTTTCTTTTCTTTTTTCAGAACCGGAGATTGAATTCAGATCCTTGCATTTGCCAGTCAAGCCCTTATCCTACTGAGCCATCTCCCTGGCCTGGATTTGGGATCTTGACTATTATATCTCAGTCTATTTTTACTTGAGTTTAAGTTATTTTGCATTCAGTATGCTTCAATTTACTGAATGTCAAATTGTTTCCTTATATTTGGGAAGTTTTCTGCTATTACTTTGGCACATATTCTTTTAATATAATTTGTATTGACTCCTTCTTTCTCATTGATTCCTATTAGTCTCACATTTTTCATCTTTGCATCATTTCGCAGGTGACGAATTACTTTTTCTTGCATCTTAGTTTTTTTAAGACATCTTTTCTTATCTTTTCAGTAGCTACAACATCATCTTAAAGATCTGAAACTCTACCTTCGCTTTCACTTAAATGGTTTTACAAGGTTGTTATTGAAATCCTAAATTCCTGTATATTTCTTTGACTCTGCTTCATGCCAACTATTTTTTTCCTGTATTGCTTATTCAATGAATCTGTCGCTTTTCTTATCTCTATTTTTTATAACTATCTTCTTGAGTGGCTGCTATTAAATCTTTTACTTCAGAGATTATTTCTGATCTGATTACCTCTATGTGTTTCTGCATTTGATTCTTTATTTCAGGCGCTATTGATTCAGATCTTTCTTTTTCATTTCAGAAAGTAATTCTTATCTGAGTTCCCCTATACATTTCTGCTGTTGTTTCTTTACTTCAGACTCTTTTAATTCAGAGATTTCTTTTTTCCATTTCAGAGATTAATTCCAATCTAAGTTCCTTTATATCTTTCTGTTGTTTTTCTTTACTTCAGACACTATTAATTCCAAAATTTCATCTGAGCTAGTGTCCTCTATACTTGTTCTGGGTGAGCCTGCTGCCTAAAATTGCATTTTTCTCCTTCTCTTCATTATTTTGTATAGCACTGTCCTCTGATCTTTTGTGTAGAGTTTTGGTGCAGTTATAGCCTTAGCACCTACTAAAATTTGGGTACAGATCTACTAATTTTGAGTTCATTCAATTGTGCCTGGCTTGGGTCTGTCTATGGTACTCTGCTCCTCCCTGCTGCAGCACTTGGAGATGAACCTGTTGTGCCCCTCTGGTAAGATTTTCTGCTCCTGGATTTGCTGGTTTGTTTTGGCCCCTAGTCTCTCTGTAGGGTCTTCAGCTGCAGAGGTTCACCCCAGGCCTGTATGTCTGGCCTGGGCTAGGTTTGGAGTGGTCAAAGGGGCACCATAGAGCACAGAGCTCTCCCACACAGTCACTGAGCTTGGGCTTGGTCCAGTCTGGGGGGGTCCTGAGAGCGTGGTGAAAGTTCTCACTCACAGGGCAGGCTTGGGCTAACTCTGGAGGGGTGGAGTGGTCCTGAGAGTGTGGCAAACTGTCTCACTCATGTGGTGGCCCTGGACTTTGTCCCGAGAGGTCCAGCTGGTGGAGGGGAGTGCAGAAGCTCTCCCACACACTTGCAGGGCCTGGGCTTGGGCTGGTTTGGAATGGTCCCTTGAGTGAGGTGGAAGTTCTCACTTACAAGGCTGGCTTGGGTTGGCTACAGAGATGTGGTGTGGTCCCAAGAGCTTGGAGGAAGGTCTTTCTCATGCGCCTGGTCTGGGCTTCATCTGGAGTGGTCCAGCGGGCAAAGAGGAGCACAGAAGCTCTCCCACACATTCACAGAGCCTTAGCTTGGGTGGGTCTGGAGGTGTCCCAAGAGCATCACGAAAGGTCTCATGCATGTGGCAGCCTGGTCTTGGTCCAGAGAGGACCCGCAGGCACAGAGGGATCTTAAAGTTTTAAAGAATTATCAAAATTAAATACTTATATGTTAATATGTATTCATTGACTCCTAAAAATTTATATTAGAAACAGTTTTCTTATAAAAGAACATTAGACCTGTCAAATTATATGTTCAATTTAATACTTTAAGTTCCTAAATTTTCTCTGGCTCTCACTAAGGAAATAAAGCTGTACTCTAGTGATTAAGATAACTACAAATCAAACTGGAAGAATTATTTTCAGAAGTAGAATGTAATTTTGAATGTTAAGTTGTAAGGTGTCATTTGTTACTTTGTTTAAAATTTCAAGATGTCTATATTCTTTTTCTTTTATTGCACTGCTTTCTCTATTTTTATCCATTCAGAAGAAATATGACTGTTGTCAGAAGGCACTGAACACCTCAGAAAAAGCATATTCCCCTCACAGAATGTGTTTTTGCTTGATAAGAAAACAATGATGGACTAATATCATTCTGGGTTGACATTTTTCAGAATAGATAAAGGCACCCAAGTTATACTGGATGAACCACTGTGATGATAAGTCCAGTCCTGTGCTTCAGAGGAATGAGACTTGGTAGACAAAGACAATAAGAAACAGGATTTAAAGAATTTATCAAGTCTGACCTTAATAACCCCAAGAACTCTAATGAAAAACTATAACAGTTTTTTTATTAAAATTTAATGATATTTCTATAGTTTTGTACCTTAAAAATTGTGTGTTAGGAGTGACAGTCAGTGGGACAGCTGATCAATCAGAGGGGAACCAGGCATAGTAACCTGGTTCAGGTGTGGGATGACCATTTATGTCAGGCATTATCCTTCACCTTCTGGGGTGTAGAGGCTTCCCTATTAGAAGATAGTCTTTGTCCACTTAGGGTATCCTAACAAAGGCTGAAAACTTCAGTTTCTAGGAAAGGTCTGTTTCTGGTTCAGAGACAGTGCCCCCTCACATTTGCCCACATAGTACAAGATATGAGGCAGCTGTCTGAGGCCTGTCTTATAAGGGCACTGATTTCATTCATGAGAGTTACACTTTTGTAATCTAATCATACCTAAGACCTCAACTCCAAAGAATGGTATGTTAGGGATTACATTTCAACATTGAGTTATGGAGGCTAACAGTCTATAGTGAGGAGACTAGTATCTACAAATTTCAACATCATTGGTGTATTCTAATTTAACTAAAGCCACTTGACAACTTGAGTGCTGTAGGTAAATTATTGTCTTCTTTTCTATTTATAATATATGTAATCAAATGATGGGATGGTAGTTGGGGTGAGAAAACACAAATATGAATATTACAAATATTCCTATAAATATTAAAATTGTTATACACAGAGACCTTGTATGTAATTATCTCATTTATCTGAGACAGAAATGCCCAAAAGGCTTCTGCATTACTCAGGTGCTTTTAGGGTTTGATATGAATGAGATATGTCCTTCAATGCTGATGTGTTATGGCCTGGCCCCACAAAGACATAGGATCAAGAGCTAGGTCTCTTTGAAGCCAATTGGGTTGTGAAGAGTCTAAATTTATTGGTGTATTAATCCATTGATGAATTCATAATTTGGTGGCATTAATGGGAAGTGAAGTAATATAAAGGTGGGGACTTCTTGAAGGGAGTGAGTATGGGGTTATGAATATGGGAGCTATAGCTATGTCCTGTTTCCTTCTTCTCTGGCTCTTTCACTTGTTGCTTACTTCCTGTCTGCCATGAAATGAGCAGCACTCTCTGCCATACCCTTTTTCTATATTTTTGTGATGCCACAGACCTATGATGCCAGCAGAGCAGAAACTCAAACCTCTGAAACCATGAGCCAAAGTCATCCTTTCTTCTATAAATTGTTATTCTCAGGTTTTTGTCACAGCAACAAAAAACTGACTAAAATAAATGTTGACTGCTGGGTTAGAACAGGTGAACAAATGACTATACAAATAGGAAGGAGATCTCTATAGGCAGGGTTTATCTGATAGATAACTTACCTTTTCCTAAAGTCAGTTCTATGTATTATTGTGTAGTCAGCTATGGATACATCAGTTGAATTTTAATGAATCAAGTTCTTTTAAACTCACAGAAAATCATTTGCACATATTCTGTTGGTGTTACTCTTTTTGAACTATGTCCCTTAGAATCACAGTGTCAATACAAAAGCAATGGAAAATAAATAATATTGATGAATTCATTTTTCAATCTCTAGCATTTGCTAAAACTAAATTACTCAAAATCCCCTTGAAAAGTAAGAAATATGAATGAATGAGAATCATGATTTAAATTTTTGGAAATTACACTAGTTTAAGAATCTTTGCAGCCTTAGCTACAAGATCAACTAGGACAACAGTCCATGGAAGTAGTGGATAAGCATGGGTGAGTGTCTCGAAGTGAAAGGGAAATGGAGTGCATGCAGTGGCTGTTTAGTATATTTAGAAAAGGAAAAATCAACAAAGTTATGAACTCAGAAGGAAATAGTCGAAATTTTGTACTTCAGCATCTATAGTGCCTAAACTAATGACCTTTCTTCTAAGCAAATATTTATATCATTTATGCCTTAGATTATAAGAGGGTGAATGTGAGAGAGAGAGAGAACTTGTTTAGCATCATGGAAGCACTCAGTTAATTGTATTCTCATTTGCAAAATTAAAGTGATGTATTTGAGACTATCCTGTTCAATGGGTTTCCTGAAATTACTCCTCCTATATAACTATACGTTCTACTTAAAATTAAAAGTGATGGAAATCAAGAGATGAATAGACAGACTGACTGAGAAGCCCCACCATGGAGCCACAGAGTTACCTAACTCTGGATTGCTTGGTTTCAGACTTCTTGTTATGTGAGACAGTATAATTATTTGGTTCATTTGGTTACTTCCAGGTAAAGAAGTCTAATTCATACAAATATGCTTGGAATTACTATTGATATATGCAGAAGTCAGAAGTAAGTGAAGGGTCCCAACCTTCCCAGATCTACCAGTAAGATTATAAATTCACTTCCAAGATTTGGAGTCATGTCAACTCTCATATTAATATGTTAAATGTCAGTATTTGAAAAAATAATTTGCTATTCTTCATACTTTCCTGAACACTGACCTCAAATTCTCACAACCTTAAGTTTTCTTCTCACAGTATAAGTTAAGTATCTTTTGTATCATGAGACTTCAACATGACAGCTTCTTTTTCTCCTTTCTTACTATGATGCTTAAATATTTCACTGGCTCTATTTTTATCATAGTAGATTAAAAATTTCATTCACTCTGAATGCTGTTCTGGCTGTTAAAGAACTGACAACAGAAACTCCATCTTTCATTAGTGGCTGATATTCCATTTCACAACATCCAACTGGTTCATATGCTCTGTGGATCAAAGAACCAGGAGTGGCATTTTGTAGCTGTACACATTTCAAGGACTGTGTCTTTTGGATCAGAAGGCTTTGCTGCCAAATTCTTAGATGGTGCCTTTTATTTTCCACGGTCTTGATAGTAGTTCATGTGAAACTATTCTTGTCATCAAGATTAAAGTGCTTATGTGCTTGCAAATTCCAATTTTGTAAAACTTCAATTAATTACTGTTAGATGATACTTTAAAAAATTTTAAAGTAGTTATCTAATAAAAGAAATATATTCATGAAGGATAAGTAAGACTGCAAAAATCACATACTACAAATCAAAGGAAAAAATGAAGGGATCAGAGCATGTATAGCAAATTATAACTTAAAACAAAATCTTACCTCATTGTGTTTTCCGTTTTAGTTTTAAATTGAGTTTTAATATGTATAGAATAATGGTATTAAAGTACTTCTTAGTGTGCTGCTATATTTTCCAAAATGAAATATGGAATTCAATGTTTATCCATTCACTACAAAGACTATGTACTAATGCTTTCAATTTTCTACATAAACAAGTTTTCACTTTTTAAAGCATGAGAGCAGTGGTATGCAGCAAGCACTATGATTTCTCCTTACAATAAAATGTACAACCTCCTCTGATAGCTACATCATCAGTGTACCCATTTGTCTCTTTCTAATTCATTGAGCATCTTCTTAACAAACTAAGGTGTGTGATTTTCTAAATTTACTTCAGTGAGGTTTCCAGCCTTTCTATTCTTGAAAGAAATCTTACTGTTGTATGTTATGGGTTGGTGCTGAAAGAAATGACAAGAAGGCCTGATGAATGAAGCTTCAGAGGTCTCACTGGGATTAGTCTCTCTCCAAGTGAGCCCAGAGCTTCAGAAGCATCACACATTTATTGAGGGGTAAAGGCAGACTAAGGAATGTGCATAATTACCTAAGTGAATACAAACTGCTATCTCTATTACGTTGCACCATTTGCCTAACACTAAGTGATAACATGTGTTATCACATGCTAGGTGATAACATCCCAAGCAAGGGCTCAAAGGACAGAGTGCCTGCAGGAGAAGCTGTTATCTGCTGCCTTGGGTCCCAGCTTTCCGGGAATTTGCAAACAGACAGCAACCCTCCTCAGGCTCAGTCCAGTGTTCCCTGCTCTCTTGGGACATCAGGCTTTTGTCTTAAAACTATATCTCCACACTTATCAGTGTCACAAAAGTAGTCTACTCCTGTCATCTTTCTTCCCCAAACCCTCTAATCTGTTGCTGTGTGTAGCTATACACATTTTTGACTGAGTGTATGATCCTATGCTACTTCACCTCTTTCTCCTTTGTGAGTAATTTCCTTTGCTGCTGCACAAATAAATGTCCTCAGATCCCACATCTTTCTTAAATATTTATTCTCCCCAAGGGATTTTTAAAAGCCTATGTGTTTAACTGCAACCTGTTTGTCCTGACTTTCATGCTTATTGTACCTTAATGTCCAAACTTGCACTACAACTCCAGTTCCATGTATCTAACTTTCTGCCTAATAGTTATCCACATCCAATTTTTTAAATTGCCTGGAAATTAACAACAGTCAATGTAGAACTCTTGATTCTCTGTAGGACCAAAGCACTGAAGCAGCTCCAATTCCAATTATTGTTTTTCAAAAATCACTGAACCAGATTTCTTAAGGCAAACTCTAGTTTTCCTTGATCTATTTCTATCAGATATTGTCACCTCAAGTACTAATAACAGGATTTCCAACATGATGTCATACAATACACCTTACAGTCCTACAAATATTGCTGCCCACCTATTTTAGCCACAGAGCCTTAGGTGACCTCCAGCTTCCATTCTTACCCCACTACAATGTGTTCTTAAAGTTTTTCACTTGAAATATGATGTATATACATTAAAACCCATTAAGTTTTCAGTTAATCTGTTTGGCAAACATGTGCCCTTAATCATATCAACTGAGCTATGAAATATTCCCACAATTTCAATAATTTTTCTTTGTAGATGTACAAATTTATCAAGTGCAATATATATATATACATATGTATTGCACTTGATATAATATATGTCCTTTTACTTTTCTGATAGCACAATGTTTAAAGATTCATCACTGTTTTTTATAAGTAATTTACTCCATTTGAATGATACAGCAATGTTTGGATATAACATGACTTATTTGCTCATCTAGTAAGGGGCTTTTGGGTTTTATGTAGATTGAAACTAGTATTAATAAAGACAGTATTAAAATTTGCATAGAAATCTTTGAAGGTGCCTGGGGAGGTAGTTCAGTAGAATAAGTGTTAGCCTGGTAAGCACAGGTTACTGAGTTCAATCCCTGGTACCACAAATAAATAAATCTTTTAAGGATCTTATATTTTTATATACATATGGTGATTAAATGATACTGAAATTACTGTATGTCTCATGCAGAACAAAATTCTTCCTGTTGATTTACATTAAACATTGTTACCAACAAATTAATAATTTTCCATGTCTACATTCTCACCAATGTTTCCAATTTCCAGTTTTTATTGTCTTAAAACAATACACTGGTTATGTAGTGGCATCTTACTGAGGTTTAATTTTTCTTTCACTGATGATTTACGATGTTCAGAAGCTCTTTCTCTGTGTAATAGCTATCAGCATTTTTTATATGAACTGAGACATTTTTTGAGCAAGGATTATTCACTACTAATAAAAATTCTTTACTCCAAATGTTAAAAATTATTAAATATAGGTATTGGAAGAAGATCTATGACTTCTTATGGCTGGCCTTCCCACTTCTTTGTCATTCAATAATAAAAATTAATTCTAAAACTCATGTTATCATTTCTTTTTGATATTTATTGAGTTTTTGCCTGATTTTAGCAATTTCTCCTTACCTGAAATCAGTGATGGTGAACTTTTGGTATGTGTGTTATCCCCTACTGTCTGTTATCATTGAAAGCCCTAACAAATTCACTATCACTGCCGTAAAGTAACAGATTTTCTTAAAATTTTAATGTATAAGATTTTAAGTGAGTTTTATAATCTATTTTAGGGTAAGACTTTTGTATGATGTCAGATTTTTATAGCAATTTTGGCTTGTACTGGTGACATGGAAAACATAGTGGCCCTCAGAGAAGTGCAGGGAAGTTTCATTAGCCCCTGGCCTGGAGGAGTTTTGTACTCCAAAGTCTGAGCCACTGAATCTGAATTAAGAGAGCTGCTACAAAGAACTGTGGTGGAAAAGAAGGAACCCAACAAGGACAGTTATTTAAAGGTGACAGATTAACAGCTTTGACTATCTGGCCCTTGGAAAGCCAAGGAGTTAGGTAACAAGGGGTTGTGAAGTGGCTGATAGGGTAAGAGAGGAGAGGGACCAGCAGGATACAGACACTGATGCAATTTATGGTTGAAAGATAGAACAAAGTAAGAGATGGCAATTTGTAATAGTAGATTTATGCTTGGAGTGCCTTTCATGCTGGTCTTCTGATGATGTGCTGCTTGCCAGTTGCTGCTGTGCTGTCTCTTGGGTAGGTAGGTGATTGTTTAAAAAGGAAGAGGGTGGTGAATAAGGGCAGGAAACATGAAAAGGATTGTTGCAGCACTGTCCTGTTACAATGTTGTATATGGTTAGATTTCTGGACTTATGTGTAGACATATATAATTTTTATTCCTATTTTTAAATGTATTTTAATTTAAAAAAGTAATAACTTCATCTGATGATTGGGACTCCCGCTGGGGTCTTGAAGAGAGGAGAGCCCTAGGGTGAGCTATTTTTCTGTTTTAAGATAATTCTCTTTTAAGTCAAGGTGTTATTTTTTCCTAGTTACAGAAAATATTCTGACATCTTTTTTTAAAAAAAAGAAAAATATCTTGAATTACCTTAACACATTTCATAAAAGTAAATTGACTTATATGTGTAAATTTTTTTCTGATCTTTGAATTCAATCCTTTTAACGTGCAAGTTTCACTTATAAAAGTATTACATTTCCTTGATTACTAATTTTAGATTAAATTTTACCATCAGGAGTTCATGCTTTTCAAATTTTCTGTTCTTTTTAAAAGTTATTTTAAGTATTTTATATGGAGATCAAATGAATTTTAAGACTATTAAAGATCAGATTGTGGTTTGTTAAAGCTACAGATCAGCTTATGCATTAAATTCAATGTTAAAAATATGCAATCTCCTATTCATTACCTATCTCTATATTTATTTATATCTTCATTCTCCCCATAGTTTTATAGTCTACGTTGTATCTTTTCTGCTTTTGTGATGATTTTTGTTAAATAGTTTGATGGTCTTGTAATGTTTTGATAAGTTGTGTTATTTCTTTACACTGAATTTATTTAACTATTCATTGTTAAGCTATGGCTTTTGAAAATTGATAATGGAAATTTCATTCCGTTTCTGGTAGCTTTTTGTTGTGAATTTTTTTTTTTTACATACAAAATCATATTACTTGTAAAGAGTCTTGCTTTTTCCTTTAAGGTTTGTGTGCCTGTTTTTTTCTGCCTAATTTCTTTGTGAATCTCCACATGTTTCCAGGACATATGGATTGGAATTAGTATCATTCATTTATCCCACTTTTAAGGAAAAATAATATTAAATCTTCCACCATGGAATATAACATTGTATCCATAAATACCATTTTCAAAATTGAGAACATTTTTAAATTCCCAACTTATTGATGTTTCATCAAGAATAGGTGTTGAATATTCCTTAATGATATTTAAGCATCTAATGACCATATTCTCCCTATATCTTCAAGTGTAGTAAATTGCATGGTTTCTTAAATGTCAAATTAAATGTATATTCTTTACTTAACTGTATATTCTTGAAATATATTCCCAAATACATTATATCTACTCATTATAAAATGTAATTTGAAGGTCAAATTCAGTTAGTTTTGTTAGTAATAGCATGGAGGACAATTATTTTATATTTTTTCAATATCTCTTTCTGGTTTTGTTGTCACATAAAAGAATCCCCTCTTACAATCTCTGAAATAATTTCTGTAAGATTTGAGTGATTCTTTCCCTAAATGTTTAATAGGATGCACTATTGTAGCCATATTCACCAGATGCTTTCTTATGCGATATTTTAAAATAATGAATTAAGTTGCCTGCATACATATATGACTCTTAAAATTTCTATTTCTTCTTCTGAGTTTTGTTGATTCATATATTTCAAATAATTTGCTTATGTTAACCAAATTGTTAAAGTTGTCATAAGCTCGTTCAAAGTAACCTTTTAGGGCTGGCCAATTAGCTCAGTGAATTAAAGAGCCTGTAAGCAGGAGCAGGGGCCAGGTTCTTTCCTTGGGCATGCTGTGCCAGCCCTGCCCCTGAGGCATACTGAGAGGGCAACTGAGACTGGGTGTGGTGGCATGCACCTGTAATCCCAGCTCTTGGGAGGCTGTAAACAGGCAGATCACTACAAGTCTGATCTAATAGTGAGACCCTGAACACCCTGTAGACCCTTTCCTGAAATTAAAAGAAAAATAAGCCAAACAAACAAAAACTCAAATGAATCTTTTATTGTACATTGAATAACTAAAGCTTTTTATTCTTCTACTGGTAAAGTGTGTGTCTCATTCTTCTCTCAGTGTTTCATCAGCAGAGTAAGTCATTTATCAGCTTTATAAAATATTCTCAAGGAAGGGAATTTGTTTCAGTTGCTTTTTTCTATTATTTTTCAGCTCTTTAACTTTATTTTTACTTGAACTTTTAGCAATGTTTTTGTTTCCTTTGAGTTTGTTATTTTCTCTTTTTTTTAACTATTGTCTTCATGTAGATATATAAATCACTGATTTGAAACATTTATTCAGATCTATGTATTTAATGGTAAAAATTTCCTAGAAAAATAATATATTGTCTTATTTCCTAGAAAAAATATATTGTTTTATTTTACAAAAATCTCAATATATTGTGTTTTCTTCTCCTATTAGTTCAAGGTATATTTAAATTATTCAGACTATTATTTAATCTATGATGTTTTTCAGAATGGGAATGTCCACATTGTTTGATACATATAGATTTTTAAATTGTAGATTTCTCATTTAATTCTGTCAGATAATATATTCTATATGTCTTGAATTTCAGTGAATGAATTCTTTTCTTTTACTTTTTAAAAAAATACACACATTGTAAAAAAAATACACACATTGTACTTTAATGATTAACATAAATACTGTTTCACTAACTGGGTTGGATACAGGATATGTAATCAATTAACTTAGATTAGTGTTCTTCACATACAGATTGCAAGTACTATTTTTTCCCAAAACATGCAACTCTGGGAGACAGACACATGATTTATGGAAGAAAGAGGGGGGGGGTTCTTTTTTCACATTGTAGCAAGCAATACTGTCAGTGTTTGGACTAAAGATTTTATTTTAAAAGTGTAAAGGATGAATGCATGGTATATTTGGCATTTTAAATTTAGGTTTATTTTATTTGTTTAATGTTAATTCCTTGCTGTGTTTCAGTAAGAATAATAGAAGGGCCAGTCTAGTAGCTCAGCGGACTAAAGTGCCTGCCTATGCAGAGCGCAGCAGCAGGAGTTTGATCCCTGGCCTGCCACTCTGGCCCTGCCCTCAGGGCGAGCTGAGATGGCGATTGAGACTGGGTGTAGAATTGTAATTCCAGCTTTTGGGAGACTGAAAACAGGAGAATCACTATGAATCAATGAATCTGATCTATATAGTGAGACCCTTTAGACCCTTAGACCCTGTCCTAAATACAGAAAAGAAGAACAATACAGATTATGTGTATGTGGCTCCTGTCAGATATCCAGTAGTACAAATTAGCTTCAATTTACACAGACTAAACAAAAGAGAGTGAGTAAGTGAGGGGAGAGGAAGCAAAAGGAGAGGGAAGAATAAACAAAGACCTGAACATGCATACAGGCTTTTTTATATCATCTTCAATGCCAATCTACTTCAGAGGGAGAGTAAAGTATGCAAGAATGAGCAACCGCAGATTGTAGAACTGATAACAGCACCATGCTTTTCAATAACATTTACAAGAAAACCATTGGAACGAATTCCTCCCAAAACAATTTTTAACCACTTGAAGCTAACACCTAATTAAGTTTAAACATTAGTATTAAGCATAATTTAAACAATTAAAAAGGGAAAATGATATCACATGTCTCTACAGTGTGATCACTCTCTCTTAGATGCATCACCTAGAAGTCTAGTGGCTTTCAATTATAATTTCCATTTTTAATGGTGATCTTGTTACATCTTGCAAGGCAGACAATATAGCAATGCTGAAAAAGCTTCCATGCAGCCCTCTTAGTGTCTTAAAGAACCTAAAAGCTGGGACAAGTAAAATCCACACAAATTCACTCTGGTGTTTAAGAACATTTGAATTTTTTTTAAAAGCACAATAACAAAAACAAACAAACAAAAAACAAAAAGCAGGGTAGAACCTAAATTCTGAGACCAAATGTAGAAGTCAAATTTTGTGGTTCTCAGTTACAATGGGGAATTTCCAAGTGGTGGGATGGGGAGGAGTGGGGCAATCAGAGATGGTTTCTCTTGTAGGCTTTTGTTTCTCACTGATTTTCATCTT
>NW_004525123.1:82104-83123 GCF_000260255.1 Octodon degus
TCATTAAAGATTTCTGTGAACCAGTATCAATCTTACATCGAGTTATTACACATTTATTTTTCATGAGTGTGTGTATAAAAGATAGGGAAGAAGTAATATAAAGTCAATGGAAAATGAAAATATACTTTTTAAAGTTCTAATACTAAGAGAAAATATCATACCATGTCTTTTAAATAGGTTGTAAGTAAAAAAATACAGTATAAACATTAAAATAAAAATTAAGATTAAGCAATATTCAGAAATTAAATACTAACTAATTAAATCTAAATGTTTCAGAACAATTGAACTAAGAAAAGGTTTTCAGAATAGTGAAGAATTACTAAGAATAAAACATAAGATAAATACTGGAGTGACAAATAAAAGACCAGCAGTTCTAACAGTTTGGGGATAGGATATCGCACAAAGTTCTAGTGTGTCATGGACATGGATAACGTCCATAACACTTACTGGAGTCCAGGTGTCACTTGTAGGACTGAGCTACTGCTATTTTCTTGATATCCACTCGGTAGAACCAGACAGAATCATAACCCATAGGGTGCACGAGAAGTCCATTTGTACTGATGGAATTATTTTGCTGCTATATACAAAAGAATAACTGAAAGACTGCTTTTGTATACCTTTTTTCTCCTGTGTTTAATTATTTGCACTATTTGGTGGGTTTTTTCAAATCTCATTCATGGAGTCGTAGTTATTTTGCTCCCTCTATAGAACAACTTTTAGTAGACTGTGTAGGTTTGGCTTTGTCATCATGAAATTTTTTTTAAGTATATTGAGAAGCAAATAGCAATGAGAAAGCTTCAAACCAAATTGGTAGGACAGTTTCAATAATTAACATATTGTGTACATTCTTTCTAGTGGTTAATTGCTATACAAGACACAGACATGATATCCTATTTACAAACATTATTAGAACAAGTCAATATATTCATTAACAGAATGTAACTATATATCAAAATGGACATTTATCTGTATACACATTTTTGTTAAGTTCCATCATTTAAATATTATAGGTGTGTAAA
>NW_004525123.1:84384-85920 GCF_000260255.1 Octodon degus
TCCTCAAGATCCTGCTTTCCTTTTATTTATATTATACTTTTTTGGATTTCTTCCTTTGAGTTCTTATACTATGGAAACTATATGATATTTACACATCTGTGACTGGTGTATTTCACTTATGAGTATATGTTCAAGTGGCATGCACTTCAATATAAAGGCTTCAAGTTTATCATTCTTAATAGCTGAATAACACTTAATTGTGTAAAACTACCCTTTTTCAACCATTCCTCAGGTGATGGGCATCTTGGTTGTTTCCAAGATTTGGTTATCACAAATTGTGCTGCTAAAAACATAGGCATGGATATATCCCTATGATATAATGTTTTCAGATCCTCTGGGAAAATTCCCAGTAGAGGAATAGCTGGTTTAAATGGAATGTCCAGTCCAACTTTTCTAAGGAGTCTCCACACTGATTTCCATAATGGTTGCACCAGTCTACATTCCCACCAGCAGTGCAGAAGGATTCCTTTTTCCCCACAGCTGCTACAACATTGGTTCTTGGGTGATTTCATTATGATAGCCATTCTTTCTGGGGTGAGATGATATCTCAATGTTGTTATAATTTGCATTTCATGTATGGCTACTGATGTGGAGAACATTTTCATATATTTATTTGCTTCTTTAATTTCTTTCTCTGAGAAGCATGTGTTCATCTCAGATGCCCATTTCTGGAATGGGTCTTTAAATTTTGGGGCCCTAGTTTTCTCTTTTCTTTATAAATTCTAGAGAGGAGACCTTTGTCTGAGTACTTGTCATGATTTTTTCCAAATTTGTGTGTTGGCTTTTCACTTTGTTGGTAATTTCTTTTGACATGAATAAACTTCTCAGTAAGAGCAGGTCCCATTTGTTAATTCTTTCAACTGTTTCCTGTGCAATATGATTTATGTTCATGAAGTTTTTGCTTACCCCTATGTCTTCAAGAGTTCCTCCAAATTTCACTTCCAGGAGATGTAGTGACTCTACTTTGACGTTTAGATCTTTAATCCATTTTGACTTTAGCTTAGTGCATGGTGATAGACTTGGGTCAAGTATTACCTTTCAGCATGCAGAGCCAGTTTTTCCAGCACCATTTGTTAAAGAGGCTATCTTTCTTTCAGTTAGTATGATTGGCCCCTTTGTCAACGATAAGGTGGCTAATTGTGTTCATAGGCACTTCAGCATCTTCTAATCTATTTCTTTGATCCTCAGGTCTATTTTGTTGCCAGTACCATGCTGAGGTTTTCATAGTAGCCTTGTAGTATAATTTCAAGTCAGGAATTGTAATGCCTCGTGATTTGTCTTTATTGCCCAGGATTGCCTTTGCTATTCTAGGTCTTTTCTGGTTCCAGATAAATTTTAGGAATGATTTCTCTACATCTATGATGTATGATGGTTGTAGTCTGATAGGAATTGCATTAAATCTGTACAGCAATTTTGGGAGTATGGCCATCTTCACAAGGTTGTTTCTTCCTATCCAGGAGCATGGAATATCTTTCCATTTTCTGAAATCCTCTAAGATCACTTTTTAAAGAGTACTGTAATTTTCCTTGAAAAGTT
>NW_004525123.1:86020-91644 GCF_000260255.1 Octodon degus
TCTCAGTGTGTTTGTTGTCTGTGTAGAAGAATGCTATTGACTTTTGGGTATTGACTTTATAACCTGCTATGCTACTGAATTTCTGTATTAATTCCAGTAGCTTCTTGGTGGAGTTTTTGGGTCTTCCAAGTAATGTATCATATCTTCTGCTATAAAGATAATTTAACTTTTTCTTTGACTATTCTTATTCCTTTTATATCTTTCTGTTGTCTAATGGCTGTAGCTAATGATTCCAGAACTATATTGAATAGGAGTGATGATAGAGGACATCCTTGTCTTGTACTGGATCTAAGAGTAAAAAATTTCATTTTTCCCCATTTAGGATTGTTTTATCCATTGGGTTTTCATAAATGGCTTTTACCAGGTTGAAGTAGAAGCCATCTATTCCAATTTTATGTAGGACTTTGAACTTGAATGAGTGTTGGACTTCATCAAAAGCCTTTTCTGCATCAATGGAGATGATCATGTGGTTTTTAGTTTTCACTCTAATGATATATTTTACTTATATCACATATTGCATTCATAGATTTTCAATTATTGAACCATCCTTACATCCCTGGGATGAATCCTACCTGGTCATGGTGTATGATCTTCTTGATGATTTGCTGTATTCAATTTGATAATATTTTATTGAGGATTTTGGCATCTATGTGCATGAGGGAGATCGGCTTGTAGTTCTCTTTCTTTGTTGCATCATTCCTTAGTTTTGGTATCAATATAATACTTGCCTTGAGGAATGACTTTGGGAGGATTGATTCCTTTTCAATTTCATGGAAGATTTTGAGGCATATAGGGACTACATCTTCTGTACATATCTTGTATAACTGAGCTGTGAATCTATCCAGACCTGGAGTTTTCTTTGTTGGTAGGTTTTTACTTACATCACGTATTTCATTAGCTGTTATTGGGCTACTGAGAGTGGTTATATCTTGTCAATTCAGTTGTGGCAATTTGTTCCTTTCTAGGAATCTGTGCATTTCTCCTGTGTCTTCTGTTCTTTAAGAGTAAAGGTTCTCAAAGTAGCTATTGAGAATATTCTGAATTTCGACTGGGTCTGTGGTAATTACACCCTTTTCATTCCTTATTGCTTGTATTTGAATTTCTTCTTTCCTCTTTTTGATGAGGTTAGCTTAAGTCTTATCGATTTTATGTAATCTTTCAAAGAACCAGCTTTTTGCTTTTTTAATTCTTTGAATTGTTTTCTTCATCTCAATTGAATTAATTTCTGCTCTAATCTTTATGATTTCTCCCCGTCTTTCAGCTCTGTGTTTGGTTTGCTCTTCTTTTTAGTAGTTGAAGGTGCAGCATTAGGGTATTTATTTGTTCCCATTCTGCTTTCCTAATGTGTGAGTTCACAGCTATGAATTTCCCTCTGAGAACTACTTTCATTATATCCCATAAATTATGATAAGTTGTGCTTCAATTTTCATTGAATTGTAGATATTGATGAATTACTTGTTTAATTTCATCTGTGACCCATTGGTTGCTGAGTAGAGTGTCTTTAATTTCCATGTAGTGAAGGTTTTTTGCTCGTATCCTTTGTCATTTATTTCTAGTTTCATTGAACTGTGGTCAGATAATGTGCATGGGATAATTTCTGTTTTCTTACATATATTTAAGCATGACATATGGACCAGTATGTGCTCTGTTTCAAAAATGACCCATGTGCAGCTGAGAAAAATGTGTATTCAGCTGTGTTTGGGTGGAACACTCTGTAAACTTCCCCCAAGTCTATTTGTTTCAAGCTCTGGTTCTGTACTGTTATTTCTTTGCTAAATTTTTGTCTGGCTGATCTATCTTTTGGATATAAGGGGGTGTTAAGGTCTTCTGTTAAAATTGTGGTATTGGATATTATATATTTCATGTCCATTAAGATTTGCTTATATAGTTGGGTGTTCCCGTGCTTGGTACATACATATTTATGAGTGTTACCTTTTCCTCTTGAATTTTCCCCTAACCAGTATATAGTGGCCTTCTTTATCTCACTTGATCATTGTTGGTTTGAAGTTGAGACTGTCTGGGGCTGGAGAGATGGCTCAGTGGTCTAAAGCACCTACTTAGAACAAGCTTAGCAAAGCATCAGGGACCGCGGTTCGATCCCACAGCACCACATGCCAGCCAGCCCCGCCCCCTGGTGGGCTGAGCTGGCCACACACACACACCACACACTCTCTTTCTCTCTCTCTCTCTCTCTCTAATAAATAAATAAATAAATAATTAAAAAAAAGAAGTTGAGACTGTCTGAGAGTAGGATTGCTACCCCTGCTTTTTTCTGAGGTGCTGGGGCATGTAGTATTGTGTTCTATCCTTTGACTTTCAGCCTATGAATGTCTTTATGAGTTAAATGTGTTTCTTGTATACAGCATATTGTTAGATTTTGTTTCCTAATCCACTGTGCCATTCTATTTCTGTTAATTGGTGAATTCAGTCCATTTTAATTGATGCTGAGAATTGAGATGTATTGAGTTACTATGGACATGTTATTTACCTGTTGACGTTTACTCCTTTTTCTCCTGTGTTTAATTGCTTGCCCTATTTAGTTGCTTGCTTCTGATCTCATTCTTGGATTTTTGAACATTTTGGTCCCTCTCTAGAACATCTTTCAGTAGCCTGTGTAGAGTTGGCTTTGTCATCATGAAATTATTTAGCTGTTCTTTGTTATGAAAGTATTTCACTTCTCCATCAAACTTGAAAGACAGTTTTGCAGGGTATAGTAGTCTGGGCTGGAATTTGTCTATAGAGGACTTGAAGTACTCTGCTGAATGCTTCATGGTTTGTGAAGAGAATTTGGCCATAATTCTGATGGGTTTCCTTTGAATGTGATCTGCTTCTTTTCTCTTGTGGCTTTCAGTATATTATTCTTGTGCTGAGCTTTTGGGATCTTGACTATTATATGTCTTGGTGTGTTTTTCATGGCATTAAGGTTACTTAGCATTCTTTGTACTTTGGTTACCTGAATGTCAGATTGTTTCCTCATATTTGGGAAGTTTTCTGCCATTACTTCTGCCCATGTATTTTCAATGTCATTTGTATTGTCTCCTTCTTTCTCATTGATGCCTATTAGTCTCACATGGTTCATCATTGCATCATCTTGCAGGTGATGGATTATTCTTTCCTGCATCCTCATTGTTTTAAAGAGATCTTTTTTACCTTTTCAATAGCTGCATGAGCATCTTCAAGATCTGAAACTCTGTCTTCACTTTCACTTAAACGTTTTTTACAAGCTTGTGATTGAGATCATAATTTTCTGTATATCTCTTTGTCTCTACTTCATGCAATCAATTTTTTCCTGTATTGCTCATTCAAGGAATCCATCATTTTTCTAATCTCCTCTATTTTTATCAATGTCTTCTTCAGAAGCTGTTATAAATTCTTTAATTGCCGTGTTTTTTTCAGATTGATTTTCCTCCCTATGTTTCTGTAGTTGCTTCTTTACTTCAGATGTTATGAGTTCTGATGATTCTTTTTTTATTTCAGAAATTAATTGTGCTCCGAGATCCCCTATAACTTTCTGCTGTTCCTTATTTACTATCGACGCTATTAATTCATGCATTTGAGCCAAGCTAGTGTCCTCCCCACTTGTTCTGAGTGGGCATTGGATTTCCTCCATATGCTTCTCGTTTTAATTCTTTACTGCAGATGTTATTAATTCAGGGATTTCTTTTTTTAATTCCAATCTGAGTTCCTCTATACCTTTCTTCAGCTCTTTCATTTCTTAGAAGCCATTGATCCATTGCTTTCAGCTGTGTGATTCCAATTTGATCTGTGTTAGTGTCCTCTGCACTTGTTAGGGATGGGCTGGGGTTCTGAGATTGCATTTTGTTCCTTCTCATCGTTTTGGGTAGCACTGTCTTCTGACCTTTGCTGTACACCTTTGTTGCTGTTGTAACCTTAGCATGTACCAAAGTTCAGGTGCAGATCTAGAAAGTTTGTATTTATCCAGCTGTGCCTGGCTTGGGTCTGGCTGCTGTGCTCAGCTCCTTCCTGTTGTTGCCTTTGGGGGTGAACCTGTTGTGCCCCTGTGGCAAGATTTTATGCTCCTGGACTAGCTGTGTGGTTCTATCCTCTATGCTCTTTGCAGGGATTGCAGCTGCACGGTTTCACACCAGGTCTGTATGTGAGGCCTGAGCTGAACCTGGAGGGGACAAGTTGGAGTAGGGGGGAAAGGCAGCTTTCCAACACACTCACTAGGCCTGGACTAAGACTGAATCTGGGGGTTCCCAGAATGCGGCAGAATTTCCTATCCTATGTGCAGGGTGTATGGGTATACTAGGGATTGATGAGGGGGTGTCCCAAGGGAGTTGAAGAGGGTTTCACCCAGGCTGTGCCTGGGCTGGAATCAGTAGTAGATACTGGAAGCACAGGGTAGCAGGAAGCTCTCCCATACCCTCACCAGTCCTGGCTTAGGACTGGGACTGGTGTTTCCCGGAACACAGCAGAAAATCGTGAGTTCACAGCTATGAATTCCCTCTGATTACTGCTTTCATCCTATCCCATAAATTATGAAAAGATGTGCTTGAATTTTCATTCAATTGTAGATATTGATGAATTACTTCTTTTATTGCATCTGTGACCCAATGGATGCTGAGTAGAGTGTCATTTAATTTGCATGTATTAAAGGTTTTTTCTGGATTCTTTTGTCATTTGTTTCCAAATTCATTGCACTGTGGTCAGAAAATGTGCATGGGAAAATTACTGTTTTCTTACATATACTTAAGCATGACCTATGGACAAACATGTGGCTGTTTCATAAAATGACACATGTGCAGCTGAGAAAAATATGTATGCAGCTGTGTTAGAGTTGAACACTCTGTATATGTCCATGAGGTCCATTTGTTTTAAGCCGTGGTTCTGTTTTGTTATTTCTTTGCTAAGTTTTTGTCTGAAATCCTATGGAGGAAAGAATGAGATACACCTGGGGATTTCAGCTGGGTCCAATTGGGGCACTTAAGAATAAAGGGCTGAGCAAGTGTGTTTTAGTCGGGGGCCTGGCCCTAGCACAGTTCTTTAAGAGGCTGCTTCCACAAAGCTGTCAGCCTCAGGTTGCTGTAGTACAATCCCCACAACATTCCAGCCAGCCAAACCTGGGGTGAAGGCATTTGGAGCAAAAAAAATTTAAAAAATTCTTATTCCATTTTTTTCCAGAAAGAACTGGGAGTGGGAGGCCGGCAGGTCAGGGAGAATGGTTTCTCAGGTGCCTGGTGTTGATTACATGGTGAACTGGTGAGATCACCAAAGGAATTTGGATCAGAAAATCAATTTTTTTTGAAGACTGGAGAAGCCTTAGCAAGGCTCTCCTCCCAAAAAAGCCTAGCATTTAGCTGGACTTTCTCCTCTTAGAACTCAGCCTCCAAACTCTTTCAGATTTCAGAGGTGAGTTCTAAGAGGAGAAAGAATTTTTCTTCTCATATTCTACAGTCAAAAACGTCATTTCTACATGGAACGGTGGATGCCTTCAAATGATTGGCTAATTGGGTCCTATAGCAGTCAAGGGGAGACAAAGAGCCTTTCAAATTCTGATGTGCCCATGACCTATTATCTTGCCAAGTCTATTGAGTCAGAACACTGAGATTCAGGAGACTGTGTTTCAAATCCCTGTTCCTTGAGCCTTACCACAATTAAAA
>NW_004525123.1:92424-100940 GCF_000260255.1 Octodon degus
AGCCTAGCATTTAGCTGGACTTTCTCCTCTCAGAACTCAGCCTGTGAACTTTTTCTGAAAGAGTTCACAGGCTGAGTTCTGAGAGGAGAAAGAATTGTTCTCATATCCTAGAGTCAACATCTTCATTTCTACATGGAACAGTGGATGCTTTCACCTGACTGGCGAATTGGTTTCCCATAGCAGTCACGGGGAGAGAAAGAGCATTTTGAATTATGGCAGGCTCTTGACCTGAGTTCTTGGCGAGCATACTGAGTCAGAGCACTGAGATTCAGGAGGCTGTGTTTCAAATCCGTGTTCCTTGAGCCTTTCCACAATTAAAATTAAAAAAAAAATTAAAAAACATTTTTTTGGCAGAACCAGGAATTGAACTCAGGCCTTTGTGCTTGCCGGTGAAGTGCTTATTCCACTGAAATATCTCCCCTGATCATTGAAATTAATTTTTAATGAAATTTCAATTATTATTTCTTTTAAATTTTAAAGTATGTCCATAAGATACATACTATTTGTGTTTTCAGCTGTAGTATTCTATTACATAAACTTTTAAATTTTAAGAAAATTTTTAAAAAATCCATCTCCACTTCTTCTCTCCATGGAACTCGATGGAAGAATTTTCCATGAAACTATTTCCGAAGAGACTCGCCTGCTGCTGATGTATACATGAATGCGTTTTCCAGTTGAATTGGGAGCCGGAAATCCTGTTGGGGGCTGTCTAGGGGAAATGGGTTAGGAGGGCCCCTCTTTGAAAAGGGCCAAGACCCTCTCGGGAATTTCTCCACCAAAGATGCACCCTTGGAAACTGAAATCCTACAGTGGAGATAGTCAGATACACCTGGGAATATCAGGCCTGGTACAGCTGGGTCCCATTGTGGCCCTTAAGAATAAAGGGATGAGCAAGTGTGCTTTAGTTGGGGTCCTGGTCCTAGCTCAGTTTTTTAAGTGGCTGCTTTCACAAAGCTGTCAGACTCAGGTTGCTGTAGTTCGATCCATACAACACTCCAGCCAGCTGCACCTGACCTGAACAAATTCAAGGAGAAAGAAAGAAAAAATTCTTATTCCATTTTTCTTTCAGAAAGGACTGGAAGTGAGAGGATAGAACTTCAATGAGAATATTATCTCAGGGACTGGGCATTGGGAGGTGTGTTCTAAGAGAAGAAATATCTCTATTTCTCCTACCATAGCTTCGAAACCGTCATTTCTACATGGAACTGTGAATGCCTTCACTAGACTGGCAAATTGGTACCCGCAGCAGTAAAGGGGAGAGAAAGAGCCTCCTAATTCTGCTGTGACCATGAGCTGAAGTCCTGCAGAGCCTATTGAGTCAGAGGACTGAGATTCAGGAGGCTGTGTTTCGAATCCCTGATGCTTGAGACTTACCACAATTAAATAAAAATAATTAAAAATAATTTCATTTTTGGCAGAAACAGGAATGGAACTCAGGCCCTTGCCCTTATCAAGGAAATGCTTATTCCACTAGGCATATCCCCGGCCCATTAAAATTAATTTTTAAATAATTATTATTTTTTTAATTTTCAAGAAAATTGAAAAATCCATCTCCACTTGTTCTCTACACGGAACTCGATGGAAGAATTTTCCATGAAACTATTTCCGAGAAGACTCGCCTGCTAGTGATATATTCATGAATGTGTTTTCCAGCTGAACTGGGGAATGGAAGTTCTGTTGGGGCCTGTGTAGGGGCAACAGTTTAGGAGGGCCCCTTTCTCCAAGGGCCTAGAACCTCTTGGGAATTTCTCCACCATGATTCACCTTTGGAATCTGAAATCGTATGGTGGAGAGAATGAGATACACATGGGGATGTTAGGCCAGGCACAAATGAATCCCATTGTGGCCCTTAAGAAGAAAGGGCTGAGCAAGTGTGTTTTAGTCAGGGATCTGGCCTTAGCTCAGTTCTTTAAGTGGCTGCTTCCACAATGCTGTCAAACTCAGGTTGCTGTAGTTTCATCCCCACAACTCTCCAGGCAGCCAAACCTACCCTGAAGGGGTTTGAGGAGCAAAAAAAACCCAAAATTTATTCCATATTTCTCTAGAAAGGATTGGGAGTGGGAGGCTGGAACTTCAGGAAGAATGTTTTCTCACAGATCGGATGTATATAACATGGTGAATGGGTTAGGTAGCCAAAGAAATTTGGACCAGAAATTCAATTTTTCCCTGCAGCCTTGAGCATTCTTAGGAAGGCCCCACTTCTGAAATGGACTAGCATTTAGCGGGAATTTCTCCTCTTAGAACTCACCTCTGAACTCCTTCAGAGTTCAGAGGTGAGTTCTTAGAGGAGAAAGACCTCTTTATCTTGTACCATAGCTTCGAAACCATCATTTCTACATGGAACAGTGAATGCCTTCACTAGACTGGCGAATTGGGTCCAGTAGCAGTAAAGGGGAAAGAAAGAGCATTATGAATTCTGCTGTGCCCATGACCTGAGGTCCTGCTGAGTCTATTGAGTCAGGGGACTGAGATTCAGGAGTCTGTATTTCAAATCCCTCTTCCTTGACCCTTACTACAATTAAAATAAAATAATTAGAAATAATTCTTTTTTGGCAGAACTAGGAATGGAA
This sequence comes from Octodon degus, assembly GCF_000260255.1. Lineage (NCBI taxonomy): Eukaryota > Metazoa > Chordata > Mammalia > Rodentia > Octodontidae > Octodon > Octodon degus. Next base: position 94,995 of record NW_004525123.1, read on the forward strand.
ATCAGGACCTTGCCCTTGCCCGGGAAGTCCTTATTCCACTGAGCCACCTCTCCGGCCCATTAAAATTAATTTTTAAATAATGAAATTTTGTTTATAATTTTTAAGGATATTAAAAAATATCCATCTCCACTTGTTCTCTTCATTTAACTCGATGGAAGAATATTCAATGGAACTACTTCGGAGGAGCCTCGCCTACTGCTGCTGTACTCATGAATGCAATCTCCAGCTGAACTGGGGAATGGAAGTTTTGCTGGGGGATGTCTAGGGGAACATTTTTAGGAGGGCCCTTTTGCCTAGGGCCTAGACTCACTCAGGAATTTCTCCACCACCTAATATCCATTTGGAAACAGAAATCCTACCCTGGACAGTAAGAGATACACCTGCGGATGTCAAGCCTGGCACAGCTGGGTCCCATTATGGCCCTAAAGAATAAAGGGCTCAGCATGTGTGTTTTCATCAGGAGCCTAAAGGTGGGGTAGACAAAGGAATTTGGACCAGACCAGAAATTTAGTTTTTTCCCTGGAGGCGGGACCAGACACAGGAAGGCACAGATTCTGCAAAGGCCTAGCTTTAGCTGGACTATGTCCTCTGAGCACTCATTGTTCAAAATCTTCTTGAGTTCAAAAGGATAAAAGAACACTTCCTCTCCTATCACAGAGTCGAAATCACCAGTTATACATGGATCAGTGCATGCTATCACTAGACGGGTGCATTGGGGGACCTTAGCTTAAAGAGGAGAGAGACTCCTTTGCATTGTGCTCTCCCCAAGGCCTGAGTACATTCAGAGCCTATTGAGGCAGACCACTGTGTCTCAGGAGGCTTTGTTTGGAATTCTTGTTCCTTGAACCTTACCACACTCAATCTACAAGAAACCAGTGCCAGTCTGAGAAAATGAAAACAGAAGAAAATATCCACCTCATCTTGTTCTCTATGTGGAACTTGAAGGAAGCACTTTGCAAGAAACAATCTCAGGGGAGACTGGTATGCTGCTGATGTATAACTTATTCGGGTTTCCTGAAGAACTTGGGGCAGGATGTCATCCTGGGTGGTGACTAGGGGCACATGTTTTGGAGGAGGCACCCTGCCAAAGGGCCCAGAGGGTCTCTGAAATTTTTCTGGTAAAAATTCACACTCAGGTTCACAAACCACATGGTGGGAAATCCATATCCATGTGGAGAAGTTATTCCTTGCACAGCTGTGTCCCATTGGGACTCTTAAGAATAAAGGGCTGAGCAAATGAGTTTTGGTCGGGGGCTTGCCCCTTCGCTCAGTTCTTTAAGTGGCTGCTTCAACAAAGCTGTCAGGCTCAGGTACCTGTGGTTTATCACCACAACTCAAGACAGTCAATCTTGCCCTGAAGGCATTCAGAGCAAAACACAACAAAAAAAACCTTTGTCATTTTTCCTCAAAAAAATCTGCAAGGCCACAACTTCCAGGAGAATTTTTCTGATGGGACAGGCCAGGTGGACTTGGTGATTTGGTGGGGTAGCCAAAGGAATTTGGACCAGACCAGAAATTTAGTTTTTCGCTGGAGGCGGGACCAGACTCAGTAAGGCATAGCTTCTGCAAAGGCCTACCTTTAGCTGGACTATCTCCCCTTAGAAATCTCTCTTCGAACTTTTCTTGATTTCAAAAGGAGAAAAGAACACTTAATCTCCTATCAGAGTCAAAATCACCAGTTATACATGGACAAGTGAATGCTATCACTAGACGGGTACATTGGGGAGCTTAGCTTAAAGAGAAGAGAGAGTCCTTCACATTGTGCTCTGCCCCATGTCTGAGTGCATTCAGAGCCTATTGAGGCAGAGCACTGTGTCTCAGGAGGCTTTGTTTCAAATCTCTGTACCTTGAGCCTTACCACACCTGATCTGCAGGCAACCATTGCCAGCCTGAGAAAATGGAAAAAGAAGAAAATATCCACCTCATCATGTTATCTATGTGGATCTTGATGGAAGCATATGATATGATGCTGGTGTATCAATTATTGGTGTTTGCTATAGAACTTGTGGCAGGAAGTCATCCTGGGTGGTGATTAGGGGCACAAGTTTAGGAGGGCACACCATGCAAAAGGGCCCAGATGCTCTCTGGAATTTTTCTGGTAACAATGCACACTCTTATTCACAAACCACTTGGTAGGAAATCCATATCCACGTGAAGAATTCAGGCCTTGCACAGCTGTGTCCCATTGGGGCCCTTAATAATAAAGGGCTGAGCAAATTGTTTTTCATCAGGGGCCTGCTCCTTAGCTCAGTTCTTTAAGTGGCTGCTTCAAAACCAAAGTCAGTCAGGTTGCTGTGGTTCCATACCAAACACTCAAGCCAGCCAATCGTGCCCTGAAGGTATTCAGAGCAAAACAAAATAAAAAAAAAAAATCTTCTGCCATTTTTCCTCAGAAAATGCTGTGAGGCCACAACTTCTAGGAGAATTTTTCTGACAGGATCGGCCAGGTGAATTTGGTGAATTGATGTGTAGCCAAAGGAATTTGGAATATCCCAGAAATTCAGTTTTTCCCTAGAAGTGGGACCAGACTCAGGAAGGCACAGCTTCTGCAAAGGCCTAGCTTGAGCTGCACTATCTCCTCTTACAACTCACTCTTCAAACTCTTCTTGAGTTCAAAAGAGAAAAGAACATTTCTTCTCCTTTTACAGACTCAAAATCACCAGTTATACAGGGACCAGTGAACACTATCACTAGAAGGGTGCATTGGGGACTTAGCCTACAGAGGAGAGAAAGTCCTTTGCACTGTGCTCTGTCCAAGGTCTGAGTGCATTCAGACCCTACTGAGGCAGAGCACTGAGTCTCAGGAGGCTGTGTTTCGAATCCCTGTTCCTTGAGCCTTACCACACCCGATCTGCAGGCAACTAGTGCCACCATGAGAAAATGGAAGAAGAAGAAAATATCCAACTCATCTTGTTCTCTATGTGGATCTCGAGGGAAGCAATTTCCATTAAACTATTTCAGGAGAGACTGGTATGCTGCTGATGTATCAATTATTGAGGTTTCCTGTAGAACTTGTGGAAGGAAGTCATCTTGGTTTGTGACAAGGGGCACAAGTTTAGGAGGGGTCACCCTGTCAAAGGGCCCAGAGGTTCTCTGGAATTTTTCTAGTAACAATTCTATTAGGAGACTGAATGATTTGCCACTCTTTTACCAGCACGGTACTGTGAAGTACTTTCATTACAAAAGTTACATGTTAGTCAGAGTTCTGTGTTTCAATGTATACAGGAACAGGCATTGGATTGCCCTACTTCCCAAGGAAGCTGGAGCTTGGCTGGCTCTTCTGAATTAAGAACTCACACTTAGAAACACAAATCAGAGAGTAGAAACAAGCAGCTCTCCTCAGGGCACTGGAGTGTAGAAACCTGTTTCTCGCACTTTGCCCATAGGAATGAATGTGAGAAAGAACAACTTTCTCAGTTTCTGTGCACCTCCAGCTGGAAAGTCACAAATTTCACGGATCCTTTTTCTTAGGAGACCGAATGATTTGCCACTCTTTTCATAGCCCAGAACGGTGAAGTACTTCAGTTACAAAAATGACTTTTTACCATAGTTCTCTGTTTCTCTGTATAGAGGAGCAGTCATTGGAGTGCCCTTCTTCCCAAAGAAGCTGAAATTTAGCTGTCTTTTCTCCATTAAGAACTCACACTTAGAAACACAAATCATAGAATAGAAACAAGCAGCTCTCCTCAGGGCACTGGAGTCCAGAAGCATGTTTCTGGCCCTTTGCCCATATTAGTGAAAGGAAGAGAGAACAAACTTCTGCAGTTTCTCTGCACCTCTAGTTGGAAAGTCACAAACGACACAGATAATTTCTGTTAGAAGACTGAAAGATTTGCCACTTTATTTTCAGCGCGGAACTGTGAAGTACTTTAGATACAAAAGTGATGTTTTAGCCAGAGTTCTATGCTTCACTGTATAGAGCAATAGGTTTTGGAGTGCCCTTCCTCCCTAAGAAAGTAGAGCGTAGCTGGCTCTTCTGTGTGAAGATCTCACACATAGAAACAGAGGTCATGGAGTAGAAACAAGCAGCTCTCCTCAGGGCACTGAAGTCTAGAAACGTATTTCTGAGTCTTTGCCCTTAGGAATGAATGGGAGACAGAACATCCTTCTGCAGTTTCTCTGCACCTCTAGCTGGAAAGTCACCTACTTCTCAGATGCTTTCTCTTAGCACACAGAATGATTTGCTACTCTTTGCACAGCATGTAACTGTGAAGTACTTTAGCTATAAAAGTGATATTTTAACAAGATTTCTTCATTTCTTTATATGCAAGAATAGACAATGGGCGCCCTGCTTCCAAAAGAACATGGAGCTTAGCTGGCTCTTCTGCATTATGAACTCACATTTAGAAAAACATATCATAGAATACATACATGCAGATCTCCTTAGGGTACTGCAGTTTTGAAACATTTTCCTGGCTATTTTCCCATAGGAATGTAAGGGAGAGAGAACAACCTTCAGCAGTTTCTCTGCACCTCCAGCTGGAAAGTCACAAACTTCATGGATGCTTTCCCTTGCAAGACCGAATAATTTGCCACTCTTGACATAGTGCAGAACTGTGAAGTACTTTAGTTACAAAAGTGGTGTTTTAGCCAGAATTCTGTGATTCCTTGCATACAGGAACAGGCATTTGAGTGTCGTGCTTCCCTAAGATGCTAGAGCTTAGCTGGCTCTTCAGTGTTATGAACTCCCACTTTTAAAAACAAATCATGGAATAGAAACAAACAGCTTTGCTTTGGGCACTACAATCTTGAAACATGTTTCTGGCTCTTTTCTCATACGAATGAAAGAGAGAGAGAAAAACCTACTGCAGTTTCTCTGCACCTCCACCTGGAAAGTTTCAAACATCATGGATCCTTTCTCTTAGGAGACTGAATGACTTGCCACTCTTGTCACAGCGTGGATATGTGAAGTACTTTAGTTTCAAAATTGAATTTTAGTGAGATTTCTGTGTTTTGCTGTATACAGTTATAGGCATTGGAGTGCCTTTCTTCCCAAATTACCTGGAGCTTAGCTGGCTCATCTGCCTTAAGAACTCACACTTAGAAATATCAATCATGGAGTAGAAACAAGCACCTTTCCTTAGGGCACTGGAATGTTGAAACATGATTCTGGCTGTTTTCCCATAGGAATGAATGGGAGAGAGAACAACCTTCTACAGTTTCTCTGCACCTCTAGCTGGAAAGTCACAAACTTCACGGATGCTTTGACTCAAGAGACTGAATGATTCACTACTCTTGACACAGTGCAGAACTGTGAATTACTTCACTTACAAAAGCGAAATTTTAAACAGTGTTCTGTGTTTCACTCTATACAAGAACAGGTATGGGAATGCCTTACTTCCTATAGCAGCTGGAGCTGACCTGGCTCCTCTGCTTTAAGATCTCACACTTAGAAACCCAATCATGTAGTAGAAAGATGTAGCTCTTCTTAGGGCAATTGAGTCTTGAAACTTGTTTCTGGCTCCTTTTCCTTAGGAATGAAAGTTAGAAAAAACAACCTTCTGCATTTTCTCTGCACCACCAGCTCAAAAGTCAAAAATTTCATGAATGCTTTTTCTTAGGGGCTGAATGATTTGCCATACTAGGCACAGTGCAGATTTTTAAATTACTTCAGTTACAAAAGTTATAACTTAGCTAGAGTTTTATGTTTCCCTGTGCTCAGGAACATGCATTGGAGATTCCTTCTTCCCAAAGTAGCTGGGGCTTAACTGTCTACTATGCATTAAACACTCACACTTTGAAACACAAATCTGGAGTAGCAACAAGAAGCTCTCCTTTCAGCTTTGGAGTCTTGAAACATGTTTCTCATTATTTTCTCATAGGAAAGAGAGAGAAAACTACCTTCTGCAGTATCACCGCACTACCACCTGCAAAGTCACATATTTCACAGATGCATTTGCTTTGGAGCCTCAGTGATTTGCCACTTTTGGTACAGGGCTGATTTTT
>NW_004525123.1:101795-103184 GCF_000260255.1 Octodon degus
CACTGTTGTAACAGTTCACAATTGTGAATTTCATCTCTTAAAAGTGCTGATTTTCCAGAGTTCTGTGTTTCACAGTATACGAGAACAGGAATTGCAGTGTCCTGCTTCCCAAAGAAGCTGGAGCTTTGCTGGCTCTTCCACTTTAAAAACTCACACTTAAATACATAAATCATGTTTTCAAAACTAGCAGCTCTAATTAGGGAACTGGAGTCCTGGAACAAGTTTCTGGCTCCTTTCCCATAGAAAGGAAATTGAGCTAAAATACCCTTCTGCAGTTTCCCTACACCATCAGCTTGAAAGTTACAAACTTCACCGATGCTTTTCTTAGGAGAATGAATGAGTTGCCACTTTTGGCACAGTGTGGAATTATGAATTACTTCAGTTACAAATGTGAAGTTTTAGCCAGAGTTCTGTGTTTTGCTCTCTACAATAAACTCCATTGGACTACCCTGCTTCCCAATGAAGCTGGAGGATAGCTGGCTCTTTGCATGAAGAACTCACACTTAGAAACACAAAACATGAAGTAGAAACAAGCAGCTCTACTTAGAGCACTGGTATCTTGAACCCTATTTCTGGCTCTTTTTCCTTATGAGTAAATGAGAAAGAAAACCCCCTCCACAGTTTCTCTGCACCACCAGCTAGAAAGTCACAAATTTCACAAATGCTATTTTAGGAGCCTGAAAGAGGTGCCCCTGTTGGCCCAGTGTGAAATTGTGAATTACTTCCATCACGTGAGTGTCGGTTTAGCCCGTATTGTCTGTTTTGCTATAAAGTGAAATAAGCATTGGAGTGCCCTGGATTCCAAGCAAGCTGGAGTTTAACTGCCTAATCTGATTTAAGAACTCACACTTATAAACACATATCATAGGGCTGGCGCGGTGGTTCAGTGGTCTAAAGCACCTACTCAGAACAAGCTAAACTAAGCAAAACACAGGGACTGTGGTTCAATCCCCCAGCACCACATGACAGCCAGCCCCACCCCTGGTGGGCTGAGCTGGCCACACACACACAAAATAGATAAATAAATAAATAAATAATTTTTTTTAAAAACCCATATCATAGAGTAGAATTAAGCAGGTCTCCTTAGGGCACTGAAGTCTTGAAACATGTTTTTGGCTCTTTTCCATTAGAAATGAAAGGTAGAGAAAATATCTTTCTACAGTTTCTCTTCACCACCACCTGTAAAGTCACAATATTCATGGGTACTTTTTCTTAGGAGACTGAATTAGATGCCACTGTTGACACCATGCTGAATTGTGAATTTCCTTGTTACAAAAGTGACGTTTCAGCCAGATATCTGTGTTTTGCTGTATACAAGAACAGGCATTGGACTGCCCTTCTTTACAAATAAGCTGGATATTAGCTGGCTTTTTTGCATCAAAAACTCAT
>NW_004525123.1:107214-114214 GCF_000260255.1 Octodon degus
GTTTTGAAAGTGTTTCTCCCTCTGTTCCAGTAGCAATGAATGCGGGAGAAATCACACTTCTGCAATGTCTCTTCACCACTATTTGAAAAATCCCTACCTTCACTGATGCTTTTTCTTAGCATAATAATTGAGTTTCCACACTTGTCACAGTGCAGCTATCTTAATTATTTTGGTTAAGAAACTGAATTTTTGGTCAGAGTTTTGTGTTTCACTGTATAGGGAAACAGGAAGAACAGTGCCCTGCTTCTCAAAGCACGTGGAGCTTCCTGCACACTTGTGTGTTAGGAAATCACTGTTAGAAACCAAAATCATGGAGTAGAAACAAGGGCCTCTACTTAGTGCACTACAGTCTTCAAATGTGTTTCTGCCTCTGTTCTCATAGGAAAGAATGTTAGAGAATTCACCCTTGTGCTATTTGTCTGCAAAAAATGATGGAAAGTCATAAACAACACGGATGCTTTTTCTTAGGAGACAATGAGTTTCCATTCTTGGCACAGTGTGGCTTTGAATTACTTCGGTTGCCAATTTAATGTTTTTGCCTGTGTTCTCTGTTTCAATTTATACTGATACATGCACAAGAGTGTGATACTTTCCAAAGTAGCTGGAGCTTATGTAGCTCTTGTGCATTATGAACTCATTTTTAGAAAAAAAAAATCATGGAGTTGATATAAGCAGCTCTACTTACAGCACTGTAATCTTCACAGTGATTGTTCCCTGTGTTCCCGGGGAGTGGATTGGAGAGAATTCACCTTTCTGCAGTTTCTCTACACCACAAGCTGGAAAGTCACAAACTACAAGGGTGCTTTTTCTTAGGAGAATGTATGAGTTTCAACTCTAGCTGCAGTGTGGTTTTGTGTATTAGTTTTTTTACCAAATGGTGTTCTATCCAGAGTTCTGTGTTTCACTGTACATGGGCACAGGCATTGGTGTGCCATGCATCCCAAAGATGCTGAAGCTTACCTGGCTCTTGTGCATTAAGAAATCACAGTGAGAAATGAAAATCATGGAGCAGAAAAAAGGAGCTCTACTTAGGCCACTGCATTCTTCAAAAGGATTTCTGCCTCTCTACATGTAGAAAAGAATGAGAGAGAACAAGCCCTTCTGCCCTTTCTCTACACCACCAGCTGGAAAGTCACAAACTTCACAGATGCTTTTTCTTAGGAGACTGAATGATTTTCCACTCTTGACGCAGTATGGCTTTCCGAATTACTTCAGTTACCAAAGTGACATTTTAGCTAGAATTCTCTGTTTCACTGTAAGGGAACAGGCATTGGAGTACACTGCTTAAAATTTAAACTGGAGCTTAGTTTGCTCATATATGTTAAGAACTCACTGTTACAAACACAAATCATGGAGTAGAAAGAAGCCACTATTTTAGGGCACTGCAGTCTTCAAATGGGTTTCTGCCTCTTTTCCTATAGGAATGAAAGGCAGAGAAATCACCCTTCTGCAGTCTATCTTCACCACCAACTGGAAAGTCACAAACATCACTGATGCTTTTCGTTATGAGACTGAATGAGTTTCCACTCCTGCCAGAGTGCACAGTAAATTACTTCAATTGCCAAAGTGAGGTTTTACTAGAGTTGTTTTTCGCTGTATACTGAAAGATGCATTAGAATGCAGTGCTTCAAAATGTAGGTGGAGCTCTTTCTCTTCAACGAGGCGGCCGAGCGGCAGACGCAGACATGCAGATCTTTGTGAAGACCCTGACGGGCAAGACCATCACCCTCGAGGTTGAGCCCGGTGACACCATCGAGAATGTCAAAGCCAAAATCTAAGACAAGGAGGGCATTCCCCCTGACCAGCAGCGTCTGATATTTGCTGGCAAACAACTGGAGGATGGGCGGACCCTCTCTGACTACATCATCCAAAAAGAGTCCACCCTGCACCTGGTGCTTCGCCTGGGAGGTAGGATCATCTAGCCATCCCTGCACCAGCTTGCCCAGAAGTACAAATGTGACAAGATGATCTGCCGCAAGTGTTATGCCCGCCTGCACCCCCGTGCTGTCAACTGCCGCAAGAAGAAGTGTGGCCACACCAACAACCTGCGCCCCAAGAAGAAGGTCAAATAAAGCTTAGCCAGCCCCTCGTCCAGAAGGGCACCACCTGCCCAATGCCTGCAACCTTGGGGCCTGAATAAAGTTTCCCTCCCTTGACTAGAAAAAAAAAATGTAGGTGGAGCTTGGCTTCCTCTTCAGCTTGAAGAACTCACTATTAGAAACACAAATCATTGAGGAGAAACAAGCAACTCTAATTAGGGCACTGCAGTCTTCATATGGGTTTTAACCTCTGTTCTCGTAGGAATGAATGAGAGAGAAAACAGCCTTCTGCATTTTCTTTGCACCAAGAACTGCAAAGTTACAAACTGCATGGATGCTTTCTCATAGGGGAATATAAAAGTTTCTATTCCTGGAAAATTGCAGCTTTGTGACTTCCTTTGATTACAAAAGCGACATTTTAAACAGAGTTCTGTATTTGACTGTATACGGGAACAGACATGATAATACCTTTATTCAAAAAGCAGCTGTAGCTTAGCTGGCTGTTGTGTGTTAAGACCTCACTGTTAGAAACACAAAACATGGTGTAGAAACAAACAGCTCTACTTAGTGCACTGCAGTTCTCAAATAGGTTTCTGCCTCTATTCATATAGAAATGAAGGGGAGAAAAAAATCCTTCTGTAGTTTCTCCACAAAACTGGCTGAAATTCAGAAACTACAAAGATACTTTCTCTTAGGAGACTGAATGAATTTCTACTCTTTGCAAAGTGAGGCTTTTTGAATTACTGTGGTTACCAAACTGATATTTTGGCCAGAGTTCTCTGTTTCAGTGTATATGGGTACTAGTATTGGAGTTCGCTGCTTCCAAACAAACTGTAACGTAGCTGGGTCATGTGCATTAAGACCTCACTGTTAGAAGCACAAATCATGGAATGGAAACAAACAGCTCTACTTTGGTACTGAAGTCTATAAAAGGGTTCTGCCTCCATTCCTATAGAAATCAATCAGGGGGAACACACCCTCTTGCAGTTTCTCTGCACCATCTGCTGAAAAATTCTCAAACTACACAGATGATTTTTCTTAGGAGACTGAATAAGCTTTCACTCTTGTAACAGAGTGGCTTTGTGAATTACTTCAGTTACCAAAGTAACGTTTTAGCCTGAGTTCTGTGTTTTGCTATAGATGGGAACAGGCATTTGAGTGTCCTGCTTCCCAAAGAAACTGTGCCTTAGCTGATAATAATTCACTATTAGGAACACACAGCATGGAGTAAATACAAACAGCTCTTTTTAGGGCACTGCAGTCTTAAAACAGGATTATGCCTTTGTTCCTGTAGGAATGAAAGGGAGAGAAAATGCCTTTCTGCAGTTTATCTGCACCACAAGCTGGAAAGTTACAGATTTCATGGATGCTTTCACCTGGGGGACTATATGAGTTTTTACTCTTGGAATATTTTGGCTTTCTGAACTAATTCTGTTTAAAAAAAAGAGATTTTTTAAACAGAGTCCTCTGTTTCACAGTATACGGGAATATGCATTGTAGTACACTGCTTCCCAAAGTAGCTGGAGCTCAGCTAGCACTTGTGCATTAAGGAGTCTCTGTTAGAAGCACAAATCATGGAGTAGAAACAAGCAGCTCTACTTAGGGCACTGCATTCTTCAAACAGTTTTCTGCCTCTGTTCCAGTAGGAATAAATGGGAGAGAAAACACCTTTCTGCAGTTTCTTCACACCACCTCGTAGAAACTCACTAACTTCACGGATGCTTCGTTTTAGGAGTTTGAATGAGTTTCCACTCTTGGCACAGTGTAGCTTTCTGAATTACTTCGATTACAAAATTGACATTTTAGTCAGAGTTCTGTGTTTCTATATATATGTGTACAAGCATTGGAGTGACCCACTTCCCAAAGAAGCTTGAAATTAGCTGGTTCTTGAGTGTTGTCTTCACTGTTAGAAACACAAATCATGTAATAGAAACAATCTGCTCTACTTTGGGCACTGCAATCTTCACAGGGATTTCTACCTCTTCTCTCAAAGGAGTGAATGGGAAAGAATTCACCTTTCTGCAGTTTCTCTGCACCAACACCTGGAAAGTCCTAAACTTCAAAGATGTTTTTTCTTAGGAGATTTAATGAGTTTCCACCCTTGACACAGTGTACTTTTGTGTATTATTTCATTTACCAAAGTGACGTTTTAGACAGGGTTCACTGTTTTATTGTACATGGGAACAAGCTTTGGAGTGCCACGCTTCCAAAAAAGTTGGACCTTACCTGGATCTTGTGCATTAATAACTCACTGTTAGCAACAAAAATAATATAGTAGAAACAAGAAGCTCTACTGAGGGCGCTTAATTCTTTTTTAAAAAACATTTATTTATTTATTTATTTATTTATTTATTTGTGTGTGTGTGTGTGTGTGTGTGTGTGTGTGTGTGTGGCCAGCTCAGCCCACCAGGGGCGGGGCTGGCTGGCATGTGGTGCTGGGGGATCGAACCTCAGTCCCTGTGCTTTGCCAAGCTTGTTCCAAGTAGGTGCTTTAGACCACTGAGCCATCTCGCCAGCCCCAAGCACTTAATTCTTGAACAGCATTTCTGCCTCTCTACAAGTAGAAATGAATGGGAGAGAAAACACCCTTCTGATATTTCTCTTTACCACCAGCTTGAAAGTCGAAAACTTCAAAGATGAGTTTTCTTAGGAGAGAGAATGAATTGCCACACTTGTCGCAGAGTGGCTTTGTACAAGCAAATGATTTCACTAGCCTGACGCATTGGTGACTGTAGTTGTAGACTGCAGATAAAGGATCTATCCAATTTGGGTGTTTGCATTACCTGATTTCTCTCAATGCCTACTGAATCAGAGCACTGTGTCTCAGGATGCTGTAGTTCAAATCCCCTTTTCCTCAGTCTTTACATCACCTGCCTTGAAAGCAACCTGATACAGCAGAAAAAAAAATAAAATAGAAAAATACATCTCAATTTGTTCAGTAAGTGAAACTCGAGGGTAGAGTCTTCAATGATACTCTTTTTGAGGATACTGCTGTAATGGGGATGTATGAATTACTATGTTTTCTAATTGAACTTTGAAAGAGAAGTCCTGTTGGGGGTTGCATATAGGAACAAACTTAGATGGCCTGTCTTCTCAAAATGCCTAGAATCTGTGTGGAATTTCTCCACTATGAATTCACACTTAGAAACTTAAATACTACGGTGGAAGGAATCAGATATACATAGAGAAGTCAGGCCTTACACAGGTTTCTCACACTGTGTCACTTAACAATAAAGGGATGAGAAAGTGTTCTTCTAGTGGGAGCCTGCCATGAGCTCAGTTGTTTAAGTGCCTGTTTCATCAAAGCTATCAAGCTCAAGATGCTGTGGTTCGATCAACAGAACTCATGCCAAACCAGACCTGCACTGAAAGGCATCTGAGGCCACCAAAAAAATACTTCTGCCGTATTTCCATATAAAGAACTGGGAATCCAAATTTTCAGGTATAGTTTCTCTGAGGATACAAGTGTGGTGGACATGGTGAATTTCTGGGTAAGCAGAAGGAATTTTTTTTACCAGAAATTCAATATTTTGCTGGATACAGAAACAGACTTAGGAAGGCTCAGCTTCCTGAATACCCAGAACTTAGCTGGAATTTCTTCCCTTAAAACTCACGCTTAGAAATACAAATCATAGGTTCAAAACAATCAGATATACATAGACAGTTGAATAGTTTCACTAGACTGGGGCATTGGTGACCATAGCAGTAAAGAGGAGAGAAAAGGACTTTCAAATTTGGGTGTGCCAATTATCTGAGTTCTTTCAGTTCCTACTGAATCAGAGCATTGAGTCTCATGACACTGTGGTTTGAATCCCCTGTTCCTCTGGCCTTATCACACCTTTCTTGAATGCAACCTGAGCCACCAGCAAAAACTAAAATAAAATAAAGTAAAATCCTTTTCAACTTGTTCTGTACATGGAACTTGAATGTAGAATGTTCAATGTTACTTTTTATGAGGAGACTGGCATGATGATTATCTATGAATTAGGCTGCATTTTTCAGTTACATTTTGAATGAGAAGTTCTCCTGGGGGCTCTATAGGGGAACAGATTTAGGAGGGTCCATGTTCCCAAAGTGGCTAGAACCTGTCTGGATTTCTGCACTAAAAATTCACACGTAGAAAAACAAATCATATAGTGGAAGAAATCAGATATACATGGAGAAGTCAGAAATTATAGAGATGTCTCATACTGTGGCCCTTAACAATAAAGGGATGAGAACATGTGTTTCTAATGATGGCCTGCCAATTTGCTCAGATGTTTAAGTTCCTGCTTAAATAAAGCATTCAGGCTCAGGATGCTGTGGTTCAATCTCTGATACAAAATTTTATAGGTGTGTGAACTCAGCAAAATATTCCAAATTAGTCCAGCAGTCCGTAATAGTATTGGGTCGTAAACTTGAATGGCAATGTCAGAAGTTGTTGACCTGAGCCCCCTACAGCCCCACATAACAACATGGATTTACATCTTATACTTCAGTTTTATACTTTTCTGCTGGATGGTTAAGACTAAGATAAAGCAAGACCTATGTAACAAGAATTGTAGCTTTTGGACCTGATAACGTCTGTCAAATGCCCCAAGGATTTGTCCTGAGACCCTGTACCTAAGATTGTAGATCCTTTGTCAGAGTCAGCCATGTGGATGAGTCTTGGCCATTGCTTGGCCAATTTGCTCTCTATGAAAGCCTAAGAGAATATTTTTTCTCCATGTGACTCTCCTTAGCCACACTATACATCACTGATCACTTTCCACTTTGGCCCCATAATCTCCTTGATCAGAAAATTTGGGATGCAATTGAGTTACTTGATGTTACAGTACACGTTTTCTTATGTCCTGAGTCTTAATTGAATTTGGAAGGCTAGGGCAAAAATGTTGGCTTTCCTTGCAGCCCTCCTTTTTCTCTAATTTTTGGTCTGCAAACTTAGGTTGTTAACCCTCAGGAAGAAAAACTTACTGTTATTA
>NW_004525123.1:114550-128482 GCF_000260255.1 Octodon degus
TAAGTCCAGAATTCTAACCATATACAATGTTGTTGCAGGACAGTCCAGCAGCACTCCTTTTTCCTGTCTCCTGCCTTCATTTACCACCCCCTTTTTTTTTGAAACTATCATCTACCCAAGAGACAGCACGACAGCAACTGTCCTGTCAAGACAAGCAGCACATATTTAGAAAACCAGAATGATAGGCACTCCAAGCATGAACCTACTATTACAAATTTCTATCTTCAGTGCAGTTGCTTAGTCCACAGGTGTGAGTATATATAGTTAGTCAGGGTGAGAATCCTTCCAATTAACTGCTAGACTCAAAAATCTTCTGAAGATTCTCAGGATCATTGCCTTACTCATCTTGTACACATAACTGTATGGATTGCCTCTGTCATGTTTGCTAGCTCTTTTCCTTGTCCTCTGTTCATTGTCTAGTCCTCAAGATCTTTCTTCCTTTTAATTGTATTATAACTTTTTATTTGTATTTCTTCTTTTGAGTACTTATACTAGGGAAACTATAAAATTTACATGTGCATCTGGTTTATTTCATTTATGAGTATATCTTCAAGTGGCATCCCCTTAAATATAAAGGCTTTGAGTTTATCATTCTTTATATTTGAATAACACTCCATTGTATAAAAACACCGCATATTTTTCATCCATTCTTCAGGTGATGGGCATTTCCTTTGTTTCCAAGATTTAGCTATCACAAATTGTGCTGCTATAAACATAGGCACAAGTATGTCACTATGATATGATGTTTTCAGATCCTGTGGGAAAATTCCTAGTAGGGGAATAGCTGGTTTAAATGGTATTTTTAGTCATAGTTTTCTAAGCAGTCTCCTCACTGATTTTCATCATGGTTGCACCAGTCTACATTCCCACCAGCAGTGAAGTGTCCCCTTTTCCCTACAGACTCTCCAATATTTGTTCTTTGTTGATTTCTTTATGATAGGCATTCTTTCTGCGGTGAGATGATATCACAATGTTGTTTTAATTTGCCTTTCATGGATGGCTAGTGAAGTGGAACATTTTTTCATATATTTATTCACTTCTTTAATTTCATCATCTGAGAAGTGTGTGTTCATTTCAGATACCCATTTCTGGACTGGGTCTTTAACATTTGGGGCCCTAGTGTTTTTAATTCTGTATAAATTCTAGGGAGCAGACCTCTGTCTGAGTACTTATTTGTCATGAATTTTTCCAAATTTGTGGGTTGTCTTTTCACTTTCTTGGTAATTTCTTTTGACATACAAAATCTCCTCAATTAGAGCAGGTCCCAGTTTTTAATTCTTTCAACTGTTTCCCATGTGATTTGAT
Source organism: Octodon degus (assembly GCF_000260255.1). Classification (NCBI taxonomy): domain Eukaryota; kingdom Metazoa; phylum Chordata; class Mammalia; order Rodentia; family Octodontidae; genus Octodon; species Octodon degus. The sequence continues at coordinate 115,856 of NW_004525123.1, forward strand.
TTTTGTTCATGAACTCCGCCTATTCCCATGTCTTCAAGAGTTCCTCCTACTTTCTTTTCCAGGATATTTAGCGTTTCTGTTTTAATGTTTAGATCTTTAATCCATTTTGACTTAGCTTAGTGCATAGTGATAGATCTGGGTCAAGCTTTAGGTTTTGGCATGTAGAGAGCCAGTTTTTCCAGCACCATTTGTTAAAGAGGCTGTCTTTCTTCCAGTGAGTATGTTTAGCCCCTTTGTCAAAGTTAGAGTGGCTGAGTGTATTTGTAAAGGCATCAGCATCTTTTAATTTTTGTATCTATGTTCATGTGGGAGATTGGCCTGTAGTTATCTTATTTAGTTGTCTGTTTCCATGGTTTAGGTATCAGCATAATACTTGCCTCCAGGAATGATTTTGGAATTATTACTTCCTTTTCAATTTCATTGAAGAGTTTGAGGAGTGTAGGGAGTATATCTTCTATAAATTTATTGTAGAATTTAGCTGTGAATCCATCTGAACCTGGACTTTTTGTCGGTAGGTTTTTTATTATATCTCATATTTCATTGGTTGTCATTAAGCTATTGAGAGTGGTTTTATCTTGCTGATTCAGTTTTGGTAATTTATACCTTTCTAGGAATCTGCATTTCATCTGTGTCTTCTATTCTGTGAGAGTAAAGAGTCTCAAAGTAGCTATTTATAATCTGACTTTTCACTGAGTCTGTAGTAATTACACACTTTTCATTCCTTATTGCCTGCATTTGAATTTTTTCTTTCCTCTTTTTGATGAGATGAGCTAGGGGCTTATTGATTTATTTAATCTTTCAAAGAATCAGTTTTATGTTTCGTTAATTCCTTGAACTGATTTCTTCGTCTCAACTGAATTAATTTCTACTCAAATCTTTATGATTTCTTCCCATCTTTGGGCTCTGAAATTGATTTGCTCTTCCTTTTCTAGTTGTTGGAGGTGCAGCATTAGGGTGTTTATTTGTTACCCCCTCTGTTTTCCTAATGTGTGAGTTCACAGCTATGAATTTCCCTCCGAGAACTGCTTTCATCATATCCCATAAATTCTGATAATTTGTGCTTGAATTTTCATTGAATTGTAGATAATGTTGAATGTCTTGTGTAATTTCTTCTGTGACCCATTGGTTGCTGAGTAGGGCATTGTTTACTTTCCATGTATTTAGGGTTTTTTTCCTAGTTTCTTTTGTCATTTATTTCCAGTTTCTTTGCACTGTTGTCAGACAATATGCATGGGATAATTTCTGTATTCTTACATATACTTAAGCATGACCTATGAAACAATATGTGGTCTATTTTAGAAAATGACCCATGGGCAGCTGAGAAAAATGTATATTCAGTTGTGTTTCAGTGGAATACTCTGTATATGTCCGCTAAGTCCATTTGTTTCAAACTCTGGTTCAGTTTTATTATTTCTTTTCTAATTTTTTGTCTGGTTGACCTCTTTTGGGGATAAGGATGTGTTAAGGTCTCCTGTTAAGATTGTGGTATTGGATATTAGATTTTTCATGTCCATTAAGATTTGCTTTATATAGTTTGGTGCATTCATATTTGTGAGTGTTACATCTTCCTCTTGAATTTTCCCCTAACTAGCATATAGTGGCCTTCTTTATTTTGCCTGATCATTTTTGGTTTGAAGATGAGATTGTCTGAGAATAGAATTGCTACTCCTGCTTTTTTCTGAGGTGCTGGGGTGTGTTGTATTGTTTTCTATCCTTTGACTTTCAGCCTATGAATGTCTTTATGAGTTAAATGTGCTTCTTGTATACAGCATATTATTGGATTTTGTTTCCTAATCCACTGTCCCAGTCTATTTCTCTTAATTGGTGAATTGAGTCCATTTACATAAATGGTTATAAATGAGATGTATTGACTTATGATTGACATGTTATTGACCTGTTGCTTTTTACTCATTTTTCTCCTGTGTTTAATTGTTTGCCCTATTATTTGGTTGCATCTGATCTCATTCATGGATTTCTGATCATTTTAGTCCCTCTCTAGAACATCTTTAAGGAGCCTGTGTAGGGTTGGTTTTGTCATCATGAAATTCTTTAGTTGTTCTATGTCATGTAACTATTTCACTTCTCCATCAAGCTTGAGAGTTTTGCAAGGTATAGTAGTCTGGGTTCAAATTTGTTTTCATAGAGGAATTGAAGTACTCTGCTCCATGCTCTTCTTGCCTTCATGATATGTGAAGAGAAGTCAGCCATAATTCTCATAGGTTTTCTTTTGAATGTGATCTGCTTCTTTTCTCTAGCAGCTTCCACTATATTTTTCTTACTCTGAATTTCTAGGATCTTGACTGTTATATGGCTTGGTGGGTTTTTAATTGGGTTGAGGTTTCTTGGCATTCTGTATGCTTCAGTTACCTGAGTGTCAGATTGTTTCCTCATATTTGGGAATGTCTATGTTATTACTTCTGCGCATATTTTTTTGTCATTTGTTTTGACTCCTTCTTTCTCACTGATACCTGTTAGTCTCACATTGTTCATCTTTGCATCATCTTGCAAGTGATGAATTATTTTCTCTTGTATAGTATTTGTTCTCAAGATATCTTTTCTTACTTTTTCATAAGCTGCACCAGTGTCTTCAAGATCTGAAATTCTGTCTTCACTTTCACTCAAATGGTTTTGCAAGCTAGTGATTAACATTTTAAGTTCCTCTATATCTCTTTGACCCTGCTTCATGCGATCTATTACTTTCTGTGTTGCTCATTCAAGGAATTTATCATTTTTGTAATCTCCTATTTTTATCAATGTCTTCTTTAGAAGCAGTTATTAATTATTTACTGCAGTGTTTTTCTCAGATTGGGTTTCCTCCCTATGTTTCTGCATTTGATTCTTTACAGATTCTATGAGTTCAGTGCATTCTTTTGTATTTCAGAACTTAATTCCACTCTTAGTTGCTCCATATCTCTCTGCTATTGCTTATTTAATTTCAACACCGTTAATTCATACATTTCAGCTGAACTAGTATCTTCTGCAATTTTTCTGGGTGGACATTGGTTTTCCTCCATATGTTTCTGCATTTCATTCTTTACTGTAGAGGCTATTAATTCAGGGATTTATTTTTTATTTCCAGTTGGAGTTCCTCTATACTTTTCTGCAGTTTTTTCTTTATTTCAGAAGCTCGATTCATTGATTTCAGCTGTGTGATTCCCAATTAGTTTTGTGTTAGTGTCCTCTGCACTATTTATGTGTGGGCTTGAGGTCTGAGATTACATTTTGCTCCTTCAGGTTCTCATTTTGTGTATCACTGTCTTCTGATCTTTGTTGTACAGCTTTGGTATAGTTATAACCTTAGCACCTACTGAAATTCAGGTGTAGATCCACAAAGTTTGACTTTATCCTGTTGTGGCTAGCTTGGGTCTGGATGCTGTGCTCAGTTCCTTCCTGCTGCAGCCCTAAGGAGTGAAGCTGTTCTGCTCCTGGACTAGCTGGTGGTTCTGTCTCCTATTCTCTATGCAGTGACTGCAGCTGCAGAGTTTCACCCCAGGCCTGTATGCCAGGTTTGAGCTGAGTCTGAAGCACACAAGAGGGAGTAGGGGAGAGTGGAAGCTCTCCCACAAACTCACCGGTCCTGGGTTAGAACTGGATCTTGGATCCTGAGAATGCAGCAGATGTTCTCACTCACTGCGCGGGGGTTGGGGTTGTCTGCGGAGTTGTGGAGTAGTTCCAAAGGGATTGAAAGAGGTTCTCACCCATGCTGCACCTGGGCTTGTACCGGACAGGTCCCACAGGCACAGAGTAGTTGGAAGCTCCCCAGCAAACTCACTGGGACTGGGCTATGTCTGGATCTGTTGGTTCTAGAAATGCCAGAAAATTCAGGTTTTCATTGGACATGGGAAAAGAATTAGGAAGGCCTACCTTCCCTAAATGCCTAGAATTTAGCTGGAATTTCTCCTCAGAACTCATTCTTAGAGTGGTTCATGTCTCCTGTTACTCAGAACTTAGCACACCTGCCCTAAAGACAACGTGTGCCAGAAGAAAAAAGTAAAACAAAATTTAAAATATCCATCTCAACTTGTTCTGTATGTGGAACTTGATGATACAATTTTCAATGATACTTTCTCTGAAGAGATTGGCATGGTGGTGATCTGTGAATTACTGCGTTTTCCAGTTCAATTTTGAATCAGATGTCAGGTTGGTGGCTGTATAGGCTAACAGGTTTAGGAGGGCCCATCTTCCCAAAGTGCCTAGAACATGTCCAGAATTCCTCCAGTAAGAATTCACATTTAGAAATACAAATTATTCAGTGGAAAGAGGCAAATATACCTGGAGAAGTCAGGCCTTACACAGGTGTCTCACACTGTGACCCTTAACAATAAAGGTAAGAGAAAGTGTGTTTCTAATGGGGACCTGCCCATTAGCTCAGTTTTTTAAGTGTTTGATTAAAGAAAGCAGTGAATCTCAGGATACTATGGTTCGATCCCCAGAACTCATGCCAAACTAGACCTGCCCGAAAGGAATTCTGAGCCCAGAAAAAAAAATCCTTCTGTCATTTTTCCATATAAAGAACTGGGATTATGGAACTTGAGGTGTTACTTTCTCTGAGGAGAATGGCGTAGTGGATATGATGAAATTCTGTTGTAGACAGAAGAATTTTAAACAGGAACTTCATTTTTTCTCTATATGAATGAACAGACTTAGGAAGACCCATCTTCCCAAGGTCCCTGGAATTCAGCTGGACTTTTTTAGCAATCTAAGATTGAGTTCTAAGAGGAAAAAGAACTCTTATTATCATATAATAGAATCAAAACTATCAGATATACATGGACAAGTGAATTCTTTCACTAGACTGGCATATTGGTGAACATAGAAATAAAGAGGAAAGAGTCTTTCTAATTTTGGTGTGCCCATTACTTGAGATCCTTCAGTGCCTAATGAAATAGAGCACTGAGTATCCAGATTCTGTGGTTCAAATTCTGTGTACCTCAGGCCTTACCACACCTGCCTTGAAGGCAACTTGAGCCAGCAGAAAAAAGTGAAATAAAATAAATAACATCCATCTCTACTTGTTCTGTACATGGAACTCAATGGTATAATCTTCAATGATGCTTTTTCTGAGGAGACTGCCTTGGTAGTGAGCTATGAATTATTTCATTTTATAGTTGAATTTTTGGCCAGAAGTCATGTTGGAGGCTATATAGGGGAACAGGCCAATGGGGACCCATCTTCCCAAAGTGCCTAGATATGGTCTGGACTTTATTAAGAATTCACACTTGGAAACACAAATCATATGGTGGAAGTAATCAGATATACATGGAAAGTCAGGCCTGCAACAGAAGTCTCAAGTAGACTTACAGAAGTCTCAGTAGCCCTTAACAAGAAAGGTATGAGTGTGTTTCTAATTGTGATCTGCCCATTAACTCAGTTGTTCAAGTGCCTGCTTAAATGAAGCAATCATACTCAGGATGGTGAAGTTCAATCCTCAGATACTCACTCCAAACCAGACCTGTTCTGAAGGCATTCAGTGGCAGCCAACAAAAAAAAATTCTTCTGCCATTTTTTCTTATAAAGAACTTGGAAGTGGGATCTTCAGTATGGTTTTTCTGAGGCCACTGGTGTGGTAGACCTGGTGAATTTCTGGGGTAGTCAAAGGAATTTTCAACCGGAAATTTGGTTTCTCGCTGGATACAAGAACAGCCTTAGGAAGGCCCAGCTTAGCAAAATGAGTAGAATTTAGCAGGAATTTTTCCACTTAGAACTCACTCATAGAAACACAAGTCATATGATCAAAGCAATCACATATACATGGAGAAGAGAATGCTTTCACTAGACTGGTGCATTGGTGACTGCAGTAGTAAGAAAGTGATAAAATGTCCTTCTAATTTGGGAGGGCTGATTACCTGAGTTTTTCAGTGCCTACTGAAGCAGAACCCTGAGTCTCAGCATGGTGTGGTTTGAATCACCTGTTCTTCACCATTACCACACCTGTCCTGAAGGCAAGCTGAGCCAGCACAAAAAAATGTAAAAAAAAATCCATTTCTACTTGTTTTGTACATTGAACTCTGTGGTAGATTCTTCAATTATACTTTTTCTAAGGAGACTGGCATGGTGGTAAGTTATAAATTACTGTGATTTTCAGTAGAATTTTGAACCAGAAGTCTTGTTGGGTTTGTATAAGGCAACAGCTCAGGAGGCCCTTTGGGCCAAAGTACCTCATAACTGTTTGGACTTTTTCCATTCACAATTCACACTTCGAAACATAAATCATACGGTTGAAAGAATCAGATATACATGGACAAGTTAGGCTTGACACAGGTGTCTAGCTTTGTGGACCTTAACAATAAACATCCCAATAAAGGGATGAGAAACTGTTTCAGTGGGGGCCTGCCCATTAGCTCAGTTGTTTACATGCCTACTTAAACAATACAGTTATTCTCTGGATGCTGAGGTTAGATCCTCAGATACTCAAGCCAAACCAGATCTGCACAGAAGGCATTCTGTGGCAGCCAAAATAAATCCACAAAAAAACACTCCTTCTGAAATTTTTAATATTAATAACTGTGAGGAGCAAGCGATCTACATGTATAATTTTCTGACATGATTGGCATGGTAGACATGGTGAAGTTCTGGGGTACACAAGGGACTTATGATCTAGAAATTCAGTTTTTCACTGGATAAAGACACACGCATAGGAAGGTCCAGCTTCCCAAAATGCTTAGAATTTAGCTGGACTTTTTGCACTTAGAAATCACTCTTAGAAACACAAGTCATATGGTCGAAACAAACACATATACATTGACAAGTGAATACTTTCACTAGATTGGTGCATTGCTGACTGTAGCAGTAAAGAGGAGAGAAAAAGTCTTTCTAATTTGTGTGTCCCCATGACCTGAGTTTTTTTGGTGACTACTAAATCAGAGCACTGAGTATCAGGATGCTGTTGTTAAAATCCCCTATTCCTCAGGCATTGCCACACCTGCCCTGTGCCAGCACAAAAAAATATCCATCATAACTTTCTCTGTACATGGAACTCGATGGCAGATTCTTCGTTGATACTTTTTCTGACAAGCCTGGCATGGTGGGGACCTATAAATTACTGTGTTTTCCAGGTGAATTTTGAACCATAAGTCCTGTTGGGGGCACTTTGGGAAGATTAGGAGGGCCCATCATCCCAAAGTGCCTAGAACCTGTCTGGACTTTCTCCATTAAGAATTCACACTTAGAAACACAAATCATGTGGTGGAAGGAATCAGATATACATGGACAATTCAGTCCTGACACAGGTGTAATGTATTGTGGCTCTTAACAATAAAGAGATGAGAAAGTATATTTCTAAAAGATTCCTGCTCATTGGCTCAGTTGTTTTAGTGCCTGCTTAAACAAAACACTCAGGCACAGGATGCTGACATTTGATCTCCAGATACACATTCCAACCAGACCTGCACTGAGACATTCCGTGGCAGCCAAAAACAAAACAAAAATGTCCTTCTGCTATTTTTACATATAAAGAATTAGGAGGCTGGACCTTCAGGTACATTTTTCTGAGGATACTGTCAGGGTGGACATGGTGAATTACTGGGTACCCAAAGAAATTTGGAACCAGAAATTCATTTTTTCGCTTGGCACAGGAACAGACTTAGGAAAGCCCAGCTTCCCAAAATTCCCCAAATTTAGCTGGATTTTCTGCACTTTTAAATCAATCTTAGAAACCAAAGTCATAGGGTCAAAACAATCAAATATAGATGGACAAGTTAATGCTTTTTCTAGACTGGCACTTTGGTGACTGCAGTAGTAAAGAGGAGAGAAAAATCTTTATAAATTGGGAGTCCCCATTACATGAGATCTTTCAGTGTCTACCAAAGCAGAGCACTGACTCTAAGGATGCTGTGGTTCATACCCCCTGTTCTTTGAACCTTCCCACTCCTGCTCTGAATATAAACTGAGCCAGCAGGAAAATAAATAAATCAACAAAATCCCTCTCTACTTGTTCTGTAAATGAAACTCGACTGTAGAATATTCAATTATATTTTTCCTGTGGAGACTGGCCTTGTGATGAGATATAAATTACGGTGTTTTCCAGTTGAATTTTAAACCTCATGTCTTCTTGGGGGCTGTCTAAGAGAACAGGAGCATGAGGGCTGATCTTCTCAAAGTGCCTATAACCTCTCTCAACTTTCTCCATTAAGAATTCACACTTAGATGGGGAGATGGCTCAGTGGAATAAGCACTTCCCCGGCATGTGCAAGATCCTGAGTTCAATCCCATATTCAGGAAAAAAAATTAAAGAAAAAAGAATTCACACTTAGAAACAGAAATCATATGAAGAAAGGAATTAGATATCCAAGGAAGTCAGGCCTGATGCAGGTGTCACACATTGTTTCGCTTAAAAATAAAGTGATGGGGAAGTGTGTTTCTATAGGAGGCCCAGCCATTACCTCATTCTTAAAGTGCCACCTTATAAAAGCTGTAAAGCTCAGGATGCTCAGGTCCAATGTACAAATTCTCATGCTAAATGAGATTGGATCTTAAGGAATTTTGTGGCAACCAAAAACAAAAATCCTTCTGCTATCTTTTAATATAAAGAACTAAGAGGTGGGATCTACAGGTATACTTTTTCTGCGTAGAGTGTGCTGGTGGATATGGTGAGTTTTTGGGATAGCCAAGGGAATTTTGAACAGGAAATTCATATTTTGGCTGGATATAGGAACACACTTAGAAAGGGGAAGCTTCCCAAATTGCTGCATGGTAGCAGAATGTTCTCCACTTAGAAAGCACCAATAGAAACACAAGTGATGTAGTGAAAACAATCACATATACATGGACAAGTGAATGCTTTTATTAGAATGGTGAATTGGGGACCACAACTTAAACAGCAGGGAGAGCCTTACGCATACTGCAATGCCCAAAGGCTGAGTGCATTCAGAGCCTATTCAGGCAGAGTACTGAGTCTAAGGAGGCTGTGTTTCGAATCCCTGTACCTTGAGCATTACCACACCCGATCTGCATGCCACAAGTGATACCCTGAGAAAATGAAAAAAGAAGAAACTTTTCACCACATCTTGTTCTCTATGAGGATCTACATGGAAGTATTTTCCATGAAAGAATTTCTGGGGAGACTGACATGCTGGTGATGTATCAATTATTGGGATTTCCTGTAGAATTTGGGAGTGGAGGTCGTCCAGGGTGCTGACTAGGGGCACAAGTTTATGAGGGCAGACACTGCCAAAGAGCAGAGAAGCTCTCTGGAATTTTTGTGCTAACAATTCAAACGCAGAATCACAAAGCCCATGGTGGGAAATCCAGATCCACGTGGAGAAGTCAGGACTTCCACAGCTGTGTCCCATTGGGGCCCTTAAGAATAAAGAGCTGAGTAAATGTGCTTTGGCAGGGACATGCCCCATAGCTCAGTTTTTTAAGTGGCTGCTTCAACGAAGCAATCAGGCTCAGGATGCTTTGGTTCGATCCCCACAGCACAAGACAGCCAGTCATGACTTGAAGGCATTCCGAGCAAAGAAAAAAAAACAAACAAACAAAAAAAACACTTCTACCATTTTTCTTCAGAAAAGCTGCGAGGTCACAACTTGCAGGACAGGTGGACTGGGTGAATGGGTAACGAATATGGACCAGAAAAGAAATTCAGTTTTTCCCTGAAGGAGGGCCCAGGCTCCAGAAGGCACAGCTTCAACAAATGCCTAGCTTTAGCTGCCATATCTCATCTTGCAACTCACTCTTCGAACTCTTCCTCAGTTCAAATCAGAAAAGAACACTTGTTCGCCTGTCACAGAGTCGAAACATAAGATACACATGAACCAGTGAATGCTGTCACTAGATGGGTGAATTGGGGACTTTAGTTTAAATAGGACAGAGAATCCTATGCATTCTGCTCTTCCTAAGGCCTGAGTGCATTAAGAGCCTATTGAGGCAGAGCACTGAGTCTCAGAAGGCTGTGTTTCAAATCACTGTTCCTTCAGCCTTACCACACCTGAACTTCAGGCAATCAGTGCCACCGTGAGAAAATGAAAACAAGAAAATTTTCACCTCATCTCGTTCTCTATGAGATCTCCATGGAAGTATTTACCATGAAATAATTTGTGAGGTGACTGACATGCTAGTGATGTATCAATTATTGGCGTTTCCTGTAGAATTTGGGAGCAGAGGACATCCTGATTGCTGACTAGGGGCAGAAATATAGGAGGGCAGACCCTGCCAAAGAGCCCAGAAGCTCTCTGGAATTTTTCTGCTAACAATTTACATGCAGAATCACAAAGCCCCTGTTGGTAAATCCAGATCCACGTGGAGAAATCAGGCCTTCCACAGCTGAGTCCAATTGGGGCCATTCAGAATAAAGGGCTGAGCAAATGTGTTTTGTCAGGTGCATGACCCATAGCTCAGTTCTTTAAGTGGCTGCTTCAACGAAGCAGTCAGTCTCAGGTTGCTTGGGTTCGATCCCCACAACACAAGACAGCCAGTCATGCCTTGAAGGCATTCCAAGCAAAAAAAAAAAAAAAAAAAACACTTCTGCCATTTTTCTTCAGAAAAGCTGCGAGGACATAACTTCCAGGACAGGAGAACTGGTTGAAGGGGTGTGCTAGGCTAAGGAATTTGGACCAGACAAGAAATTCAGTTTTTCCTTGAAGGAGGGACCAGACTCCAGAAGGCACAGCTTCTGCACAGGACTAGCTTTAGCTGCACTGTATCATCTTAGAACTCACTCATCGAACTCTTCTTGAGTTCAAATCAGAAAAGAACACTTGTTCGCCTGTCACAGAGTCGAAACCTATGTTATAAACGGACCAGTAAACGCTGTCACTAGATGGGTGCATTGGGGACTTTAGTTTAAAGAGGAGATAGAATCATACGCATTCTGCTCTTCCTAAGGCCTGAGTGCATTCTGATCCTATTGAGCCAAACCACTGTGTCTCAGGTGGCTGTGTTTTGAATCCATGTTCCTCAGCCTTACCACACCTGATCTGCAGGCAACCAGTGCCACCCTGAGAAAATGAAAAGAAGAAACTTTTCACCTCATCTTGTTGTCTATGAGATCTACATGGAAGTATTTACCATGAAATAATTTCCGAGGTGACTGACATACTGGTGATGTATCAATTATTGGGATTTCCTGTAGAATTTGGGAGCGGAGGTCATCCTGGTTGCTGACTAGGGGCACAAATTTAGGAGGGCAGACCCTGCCAAAGAGCTGAGAAGCTCAATGGAAATTTTCTGCTAACAATTTACACGCAGAATCACAAAGCCCCTGTTGGGAAATCCAGATTAACGTGGAGAAATCAGGCGTTCCACAGCTGTGTCCCATTGGGGCCCTTCAGAATAAAAGGCTGAGTAAATGTGTTTTGTCAGGCGCATGACCCGTAGCTCAGTTCTTTAAGTGGCTGCTTCAAAAAAGCAGTCAGGCTCAGGTTGCTTGGGTTCGATCCCCACAACACAAGACAGGCAGTTATGCCTTGACGGCATTCCAAGCAAAAAAAAAAAAAAAACACTTCCGCCATTTTTCTTCAGATAAGCTGCGAGGACATAACCTCCAGGACAGGAGCACTGGTTGAATTGGTGTGCTAGGCAAAGGAATTTGGACCAGACAAGAAATTCATTTTTTCCTTGAAGGCGGGACCAGACTCCAGAAGGCACAGCTTCTGCACAGGCCTAGCTTTAGCTGCACTTTCTCATCTTACAACTCACTCATTGAACTCTTCTTCAGTTCAAATCAGAAAAGAACACTTGTTCACCTGTCACAGAGTTGAAACCTATGTTATAAACAGACTAGAGAATGCTGTCACGAGATGGATGCATTGGGGACTTTAGTTTAAAGAGGAGAGAGAATCCTACGCATTCTGCTCTTCCTAAGGCCTGAGTGCATTCAGATCCTATTGAGCCAGACCACTGAGTCTCAGGAGGCTGTGTTTCGAATCCCTGTTCCTTCAGCCTTACCACACGTGATCGGCAGGCAATCATTGCCACCCTGAGAAAATGAAAAGAAGAAACTTTTCACCTCATCTTGTTCTCTATGAGACCTCCATGGAAGTATTTACCATGAAATAATTTCTGAGGTGACTGACATGCTGGTGATGTATTAATAATTGGCATTTCCTGTAGAATTTGGGAACTGAGGTCGTCCTGGGTGCTGACTAGGGGCACAAGTTCATGAGGGCAGACACTGCAAAAGAGCCCAGAAGCTCTCTGGAATTTTTCTGCTAACAATTCAAATGCAGAATCACAAAGCCCATGGTGGGAAATCCAGATCCACGTGGAAAAGTCAGGCCTTCCACAGCCCTGTCCCATTGGGGCCCTTAAGAATAAAGGGCTGAGTAATGTGTTTTGGTCCGGGGCATGCCCTGTAGCTCAGTTCTTTAAGTGGCTGCTTCAACAAAACAGTCAGTCTCAGATTGCTTTAGTTTGATCCCCACAAGGCAAGACAGCCAGTCATGCCTTGAAGGCATTCCAAGGAAAAAAAAGAAAAAAAAAAAAAAAACCACTTCTGCCATTTTTCTTCAGAAAAGCTGGGAGGCCACAACTTCCGGGACAGGAGGACTGTTTGAATTGGTGTGGTAACCAAAGGAATTTGGACCAGACCAGAAATTCAGTTTTTCCCTGAAGGAGGGACAAGACTCTGGAAGGCACAGCTTCTGCACAGGACTAGCTTTAGCTGCACTGTCTCATCCTTCAACTCAC
>NW_004525124.1:0-387 GCF_000260255.1 Octodon degus
AGGTCACTCAAATCTTCTCAGGATTTATCCTCCGACCCTGTACCTCATATTGTAGATCCTTTGGCAGTGTCAGATATGTGGATGAGTCACAGCCATTGCTTGGCCAATTTTGCTCTCTGTGAAAGCCTGAGAGGATGTTTCCCTCCGCGTGACTCTCCTTAGGCACACTACATTATCAATCACTTTCCTCTGTGGCCCCAAGTCTCCTTGATCAAAGATATTGGGACATGGCTGAGTTACATGATGTTACAGTAGAAGTTCTCATACGTTCTAAGTCTTAGTTGACCTTGGAAGGCTAGGGCCAAAATGTTGGCTTTCCTTGTGGCCCTCCTTTTTCTCTAATATTTGCTCTGCAAACTTAGGTTGTTAACCCTCCAGAAGAGCAGC
>NW_004525124.1:9053-14609 GCF_000260255.1 Octodon degus
GTCTCCCCACAACAGAAAACCAGGAGTGAAGAGAATGCAAGGAAACCAGAGTATCACACCGACAGTCCAAGCCACACTACACTGAGGTCACTGAGGAGCTAAGGGGAGGTCTTTCCAGAGGAGGGCTTCCCAGGCCATGGTATAAGAAACCCACAAACAATTTGGATCCTGGGGGAGGCCTTCCCGGGGGAGATCTTTCCGGATCTAGCCAGGAGATACCTACAAAGACCAATTGTACCAGACCAGGTATTCCCAGAGGAAGTTTTCTCAGGCCTGGTTAGGAGGTACCCTCAAAGAGCGAGGAGTCCAGGCAAGTTCTTCCCAGAGGAGGTCTCCCCATGCCTCTCCAGTACGTACCCACAATGATCGAGGAGCTCAGATGAGGTCTTATCAGAGGAGATTTTCCCAGGCCAATATGCAACAAAGTCACAACAACCTTGGAGGCCCAGAGAGGACTTCCCAGGGGAGTTCTACCCAGGCCCAGCCAGTTGGGACCCACGAAGACCGAGAAAACCAGGAGAGGTGTTCCAAGAGAGGGTCTTCGAAAGCCTACCCAGGAGGTATCCACAAACACTAAGGAGCCCCAGTGACATCTTGCAAGAAGAGCGCTACCCAGGCTTAGCCAGGAGATACCAACAAAGGCCAAGCAGCCTAGTCAACATTTTTCAGGATGAGGGATTCCAAGGCCTAGCCAAGAGGTACCCACAAAGCCCAAAGAGCCCAAGCCATGTCTTTCCAGAGCAGGACTTCCCAGGACTAAATAGATGCCATCCACAAAGATTGAGAAGCCCAGGGGACATCTTGCCAGGGGAGGTCCTCCCTGGCTTAGCCAAGAGGCACACAGAGAGACCAAGGAGCCCAGGCAATGTCCTACCAGAGGAGGTCTTCCCAGGCCTAGGCAAGGGGCACTCACAAAGATCGAGGAGCCCTGGTGACATCTTTCCAGAGGAGGTCTTCCCAGGCCTACTCAGTTGGCACCCTCAAACACTGAGGAACGCAGGAGATGTCTTGCCCGAAGAGGACGCACCAGGACTATGCACTTGCCACCTACAAAGATCCCAGAGCCCAGGAGATGTCTTTCCAGAGGAGGTCTTCCCAGGCCTACTCAGTTGGCACCCACAAAGAGCAAGGAGCCCAGGCAATGTCGTGTCAGAGGAGGTCTTCCCAGGACGACACCGTTGCCATCCACAAAGATGGAGAAACCCAGGGGACATCTTGCCAAGGGAGGTCCTCCCAGGCCTAGCCAAGAGGCACACAGAAAGACCAAGGAGCCCAGGCAACATTCTGCCATAGGAGGTCTTCCCAAGCCTAGCCAAGAGGCATTGGCTAAGACCGAGAAGCCCTGGCAACATCTTCCCAGAGGAGGTCTTCCCAGGCCTACTCAGTTGGCACCCAAAAACACCGAGGGGAACAGAAGACATCTTTCTAGAGCAGGTCTTCCCCGGCCTACTGTGTTGGCACCCTGAAAGACCAAGGAGCCCAGGCGATGTCTTGCTAGAGTAGGTCTTCCCAGGCCCACACAGGAGACACACACAAAAACTAAGGAGCCCCAACATGTTTGTCCTAGAGGAGATATTCCTAGGCCAGGGTGCAACAAACCCCCAAATTCCTGGAAACTCAAGAGAAGTCCTTCAGGAGGAATTGGATTCTGGCCTGGCCATGAGGCCCCAACCAACACCAAGTGTTCCAGAGTTCATTTCTGAAGAGCTTCAGCCACACCTTGACACTAGGCAATAGAAGTCAGAGAGAAGACCCGAGGAGGTCTTCTCTGGCATGGCACTATCATGCCCAGAGATGGCAGTGAATACAGGCGATGTCTTCCAAGGACTGTCCACCAGCCACCAAGAGACACCACACTGTCCACCACAAGTCCACCCTGACCTGGGAGCCACTGTGAATTTCCTGCACAACTCCAAAAGTTCTTTATGGGAGCAAGGGATTTGGGGCCATGAGGGATAGTCTTCCTGTGAAGCAGTAGATGTTGGTATGTTGTGTGTATAATGTCCTTTCAAATTTATGTCCAGGACAGGGATGCCAGGCAAGGAGGTCCAGTGCTCAGCTTTAATGCACGGCTCCCAAGAATCACTTCCTCCTCTACTGGAGCAGCATCCTCTACCCTTGTATGTGTGTGATCTGGGTTAAAAAAGGTCACCAGGTCCATAAACATCCCAGAAGCCAGCAGGGCCTGATGCCTCCAGTGGGTGGATAGACATGCTGCACACATAGCTGCACAGAGGACATGGTGCTCTGAGTAGATCACTGGAGACTTTTGTGCCACTTTCTTGCACAAGATGTTCTGGCTGTAAAATGCCACAAGGGCCTCCTCAGTCATAGGGTAGCGGTGGGTTTAGAAGAGGCTCCTGCTCAGGCTTTGAGGAGAAATATAAGTGGACGTTGGCATCCTGTGAGGCAGGGATCCTGGGCATAATAGTGGATTTCAGAGCTAAGGTTAGATTTCAAAAGAGAACTGTGGGAAACATTACTGATTCCAAGCTAATTTGTTAGCCAAGCACAGGTGCCCCCTGCCTGCCTATAGAACATCAACTCATGATAACTGAGACGGCGTCCTTTAGTAGAAAGGAGAAGCCAGACAACAGCCTGGACACCTCATTCCAGGAATGTGTAGACAGCACGCCCCATGTCTTGCTCCCTAAGGAATCTTGCCTTCACGTCCTTGCTCACTCAATTCCTCTCTGCCCATCTCCCTGTTTGCCTGAAAGGGATAGTGACACCATGCCACTCTGCAATACTTTAAGTCCTGCACCTAGGTGTCCATGTGGCACTGCCTTGACTCTCATTACACCCCTTCTCCAACACAACCTCATGGCATTTCCAGAGATGTGTTCATCCAAAGCATCGGGATTTCTTCCTACTCTGTCACTTGCTGGCTCATAGCCCAGTATCCTGGGTCCTACAGTTCAGGAGCTGGTTTTATCTGTTCCAAGCTACTCTGGAGAAGGGACGTGGTGACCACGACCACCCAACTCTTCATACTCAGGGACCTGGACTCCGTTACTTCCTGGGAACTTTTCTCTTTATACCCCGGTAGCATCTTGGTGGTCATCCCGTAAAGACCCATTTACAAGGCATAAGCACCTGTTTTCTTTATTCTACCAAGTGATGTTGTACCAGTTAACATTGTTCAACCATCTTTATGCAGGCAGTGGCCAAAGAACTGTGCTTGGCTAAAGAACTGGCTTGCAATTGCAAAGGTTTCCCACAGTTCTGTTCTGAAATCTAACCTTACCTCTGAGAACCACTACTGTGCTCGGGCTGTTCTGCCTCCCTGGAGGCAAACGTCTCAAATGAATTTGGGGGTTGATCCAAGCTTCCACCCAAAACCCACCTAGTGCCTTTCAGTTTGGCCACTGACTCCATGACTTCCCTGTCTTTCACGTCAGATTGAAAACCACTGGGTTGGGAGCCTCACAGAAGTCTGGGAACAATGGCAGGTGGAGACATTCTCTACGCTCTCCATCACACAGAGGTTGGAGCCAGCATTCCCTGTCAGCCAAGCATTCCATGGGCCCTTCTTCCTGAGAACCACCAGGACGTCCAACTTCACCTACCAGGCCACGATAACGAGAAGGTGAATGCTGACCGCTGCACTGCAGTGAGCATGACCACACACATTACCACATCCTGGGACTGTCTCCGAGCCTCAGCCTCTGTGTGCTTCTCTGAGCAGAGAAGTGCTCCTAGGCCAAGCCCACAGGGACACTGAAGGAGGAAATGGGATCTCTGAGTGCTCTCAGGTGCTTGCATTGTCCCAGTTGTGAGGAAGATCTGCTGTGATGGCTGTGCTTCTTCTCACTAGTGATCCTGCAGCCCCTGCTATTCCTGAAGCTGACGAAGCTATTCCGCTTACTGTAAAGGAGAGTGCAGAGTTCTTCTATAGGCTTTAGACAGAGCAGGAGACTCTGCTGGCTCGCAGATGGACAGGCTCACCCTGGTATAGAGGAACAGGCTGACGTGTGCCTTTGTCCAAGAGCAAGCATGAAGCCACACTCTACGCCGACACTTATGCAGGACTGAGGGTGCTCTAATGACCAAGAAGGGGCATCTGATGTGCTCCTGGGCTTCTGTGGGAGTCAGGGACTGAATCCCGCCTAGTGGTAAAGAGTGGATAGAGCCCAAGAATGGGAGATGCCATTGGGAGATGCCAATGGGAGAAGTCTTGGGACCTTCCTACAGCACAGAGAAGAGGAGGTTAGAGGACAGAGATCCAGGCTGAGCAATAAGCCAAAGAATGGTGGAAGGTTGAGCAGGATAGATGCATACTTTTGTCACTTCTCAGGCATTTATTGAGCAGGCCCCCTTTGCCCATAAAGCCACTGCCAGGGCAGACATGCCTTCCTTTTCACAAAGAGGGCACAAGCGGTGGGCAGGAGAAGGAAGATGGAGGGGCCACACTTTACTGAAGGGAAGGTGGTCACACCATGCACCAAGGTCTCTTCCCTGTCATCCCTCAGGTGAGTCTCCTTCCTCCTTGAATCCCAGCTGGGGATAGACACCCAGGTGGACACCACCAGCACTCTGCCCTCTGACACTTCTGTAGACCCTCAACTGCACTGAAGAAGAGAGCAAGGCTGAGCAGACTGGGGTAGGTGCCTGTGGACATATGGGGAGGGTTGGACTGAGCAGGTACTGAAGGTGCCCAGGTGCCTTGCGGGGAGACTCAGCAGTCCATGGTTGGGTGCAGTCAGTGGTGACCTCGTGGGATAGGCTGGTCTACACGGCTCTCATGGAGGGTGCTAGGGCAGTCACTGATCCCCTCTCCTCTTCTAGCTGAAGGCCCAGCTGCAGCCCAATGTCACGGCCCGGCTGCAGAGCCTGCACCAGCACTGCATGCAGCTCCCTCACCAACTCTAGCCCTAAAGTGAGAGCCAGCTGCTGGAGCCACTTCTTCACCAGCTCTAGACCTGGAGCCCCTTGTGCTTCCTAAGCAGGTGTCTTGTCCAGATGTCTGGCCCATCTGCAGCCAGCTCCTGCATCACGCCCACTCCATGCTCCCTGCCTCTTGCACCTAATGCTGTATTTGCTCAGTTTCACTCCCAGTGTCCTGCAAGTATATAAATACTTTGATTTTTAATGGAATTTCAGAAGTAGATTTAGTGGCATTCAAGTCAGTGACAACATGCTGGGCAGCTTCCTGTCATCCAGTACCACACCTTTTCCTCAGTTCACCCCCACATGGGGTCCCTCACCTGTCCCTGTGCCCTGTTTCTTTCCCTGGGATTTCCCTATTCTGGATGCTTTCACATCACTGCCATCAGATTTCTCACTGGCCACATCATGTTGGAGAGGCCTGACTCATCTTAGCTTTGGTTAGAAAGGGAAGTGGTCCCCAGCGAGAGGTGAAGAGGAGAGTCCCATAACGAATGTGTCTGTACTGGAGGGCTTGGAACTAACTTAGTGTCTCTCACAGGAGGAGTAGAAACCACAAGGAAGTGGCTGATCATATTTCAGGTGAACAGAAAACAAAGAATAACTTTGAAAATTTTACAAGGAAAAACTTTGAGGGAAATGTGTTTCTTGGAACCCACACCTCTGTGA
>NW_004525124.1:15185-16227 GCF_000260255.1 Octodon degus
AGTTAAACAGAAGACCCAATGCTATTATGGGCTACTGGACTCTTTTAGAATATTTTGCTGAGTTTACACGCCTATAATATTCAATAACAGAACTTAGAAAAAATGGCGTATACTGATGAATGTCCATTTTGTATCTGTGTATTCAAAGTGTTTAGGATAGATATATAGTTGCATTCTCTTAATGAATGGAATGATTTGTTCTAATGGTGTTTGTAAATAGGATCACAAGGCCTCATCTTTTACAGCAATTAACCAATAAGGAGAATATATGCAGTGTACTATTTGTTGAAACTGTACTTCCGATTGGATTTGAAACTGTCTCATTGCTATGTGTTTATCAATAAAACTTTGAAAAAAAAACTCCCAGTGATTCTCATGCCTCAGCCTCCTGAGTGCTGGGCAAACCTCGAATGGCATACACCCCCTCACCAGTTCATAAGAATTTGAAACATAGATCACTTTATGCTGCACAGCTAATGGTAGAGATTCTTTTCACATTCACAGCTACACAACTTTGCAAGACTTAAGAGGATTGTCCATATCAGTGGTTGAAGTAGGAAGCAGTTGGAATATTCCAGAACACCCAGCTAGAGGCATCCAGTATGAGGGTCTGATCTGCAGCTCTTAAGGTGGCCCTTCAATATCTACAGGAGAAAAAAGGGAATGTACCCACCACCACCACCTTAAAAATCAATCCCATAGAGTTCTGAAGACTGCCTGCAGGCAGCAGCTCATTTTTTGAATGACTCATCAAGGAGACACAGCTGTTTACATGCACTTGCTAGTGAATCTATGTGCAAGGAGAGAGACAGCCTGAAGGATGCAGAGGGGAAGGCTTGGAGGGATGCCTTAACCATTACTGCTGGTCAGCTCTGGTGTGAGGACTACAGGCATTTTTGAATCTCCATTTAGTGAAATTCCAACAGCATGATCTTGTGAATACTTTGAATCACATTCGGCTCAGTAGTAACGTCTACACTTTTCTCATTTATTCAATTTATTTTCTCTTTTTGTCTTTTGAGACAGGGTTTTCTGATGCAGC
>NW_004525124.1:18108-18859 GCF_000260255.1 Octodon degus
TATTCAAAACAGAGGGAAGGAGACAGAGGAGCAGAGAAAAAATGGAGACACAAGGCTTGTGGGTATCAGAGACCAGAGCACTCCTTTTGTATTGTTCTTTGTTTTTTTTCTTTTTTGGGGGGAGGGGGGAACTGGGGAAAGAACTCAGTCCCCTGTGCTTGCCAGGCAAGCACTAATTCTACTGAGTGATCCCTCTAGCCACAGAGTGGTACTTTTGCCAATACATATTCAGTGGAGAGATTTCTGGAGATCAGAATGCTAATATCAGCTATGCACCAAGTGGTCTATGGCCAATATATGAATTAGATTTGACTTCAACTTAAAAACTGAAAGCTAAAGTTCTTAGAAGACATTGTAGTAGAATACATTCAGAAAGCTTTAATGATAAAATAACAGTGATGAAATGATATTTCCAAGATGGATATACATGAAAGACAGTAAATGCTGTCAAGGATACAGAAAAGCTAGGATTCAGCAACAGTGGGAAACCATTCAAAAACAAACTGGCTATTTCTATTAAGGTTAAAATTTATCATAGCAATTCCCAAGGTACTTGGACATATGCAGTGGGCAAAAAGTACAAAAGACCAATACAAGAATATTCAATCATAGCTGTCTTGTACAGCTGATAGCATCTGTCGTCCAGAAGTCTAAATGTTCCTGCTCAGGGTCACCAAGGAGAACACATGCAATCAGGCACTGCATGCAAGGTCGAGGCTTTGCTCATATACAGCATAACAGCACTCACAGG
>NW_004525124.1:19992-21598 GCF_000260255.1 Octodon degus
AAAAAAATTTGTTGGAATTGGAGCAATGCCTGAAAGGGCCAAGCTGATATAATTTTTCAACTTTATCTGTGTACTAATGACATTTGTAAAAATGAAGGAGGTAAGGCATTCCAAGTCCCTGAAAGTTCATTTCAGCTCAAGCTAGGAAAGTGGGCAGTGTCCCTGGAAGCAGTGGTGAGCACTGGAAGCAGAGGAGGCAGCGTAAGCTGGGTCCCCAGTGGGACCAAGTTGTCTATGAGCGTGACTAAGCCTTGCGGGTTCTGGGTGCAGGGTTGGGAATTTGTTGGGGGCACTAGAACAGGACTCTGGGAGAAGGAAGCAGAGAGCTAGTGCAAGTTTGGGAGGGGGAAGCAAAAGGCAGGCCCAGGGAGAGCTAGGGCCTTTGTCATGACTCTTTGGAGCCCCGGATTTTGAGGCCACAACACAGAGTACTAACCAGTATAGGATCATGGTGAGCCACGACCCAGCTCTCCTTGCTACCTGAGCCCGCTGGCCTTGGTGTCAGCACGATGAGCCCTGCACCACTCTGCCTGCCTCTCACTCCCTGTGCTCAGAATCTGGACCTGGGTAGCACCGCATGGTCCAGCACAGTGAGGTCCCATGCTCGCTTGGCCTCCTACCAAGCCACAGGACAAAACTTTGCATGTCTTTGTATCCGGGTGTTTGTTGTGGTCCGCCCTGCTCAGGCTGCAGCTGGCAAGGGTACTTGGAGCAATCAGGAGTCTGGTAGCCTTGGGCCAGGGTGCAAAGCACAGGCAAGGGCAAGGCACGCGGCCCTCTGGGTGCCCGGGAGGTCATCACCCTTGCAAGACTGAGGCAGCAAAATTGGTGGGAGTCAAAACCCAGTTCTCCCTCACACTTTCTCCTCAAGTCTAGAGCCCGAGAAAGCCATCTGCACACTGGGAGACTCCACCTGGTGCTCACTAGGAGCCTGTTGCCTGGAGAGTTAGAGAAAGGCTAGGTAGGAGCAGAACTCTGGGGCACCAGCAGTTAAGGTCTGCACTGCTCCTTGTGAGTTCGAGGGGTCTAGGCCCAGTTGGGCAGGAGCTTCTCAGAGTGGACAGTGGCATTGGCTTCTCTTATTTGTTTGCTGGCTATTGCTCTAAAATGCGTCCAGTGCTTTGTCCTTTAGATCGCAGGGTGGGCACATTTTCTTGAGCTTCCTCCTTTTCACCCACAAATGTTGGTCATTCTCAGCTGGGAGCGGTAATGACTGCATATTTCTTCCCTTTTACTCGAGCCATCTCTCCCACCACCAGAGCTCATCCCAGGAACGCCCCCTGTCTCAGTCTCCAGGGACACTAGGCTTCAAGTACCCAAAGCAGATATGTAGGGTCCCTTCCTGGTACTGATGCGGGAACCTGTGGGAGGCAGCGAGTCCGGCCAATGCAAGGACTTACCCTGTTGGACTTCTCTCTGGCGCCGCTCTTCCTGACTGCCTCATGCTGTTGTGAGAGAACAGAGAGAAGACTGGATTCAGGTATCCTGTCAGATGCTTTTTCTTGGAGGGTAAGGGAGTAGGAAGGGAGCTTCAGGCAGGAAAGAATAGCTCAGATTTCTGCCACTGCTCTCTGCCAGAAGCTGCAGGGATCTTTGTGAGCTCTTA
>NW_004525124.1:22798-24264 GCF_000260255.1 Octodon degus
GAATCCTACAAGGGAGTTCCTTCCTCCACTGTCACTATGGGGCGCTTGGCAGAGGCTGGGCTGTGCTGGAGGGGAGATGGTGCAGGGCGAGCCAGTGAAACATGACAGAAAAGTAGGAACTGATGATGTTGGATCAAGAGGTTTAGAAGGGAAAGTATTAGGGTGAGTGCTCCTGGTGAGGCACCCTCACGCATCTCTGTGATATGGTCCTGATGCTGGGCATCGTCACAAATCCCTGGCCTCTGTGCTACTGCCTCCCCACCCCAGCTTCTGGATCCAGCATAGTGGGACAGGTGTAGGCGGTATTGGCAATACACAGCACCTGTGCTACAGAGCTTCAGATCTCTGGGCAGCGTGTTCCATGTTTGGCACCACCACTTAGGCTGCTGGTACACAGATAACCAGAGTTTGGTGTATCATCCGACCCAGAGAGATGCTTTCCACAGAAGTATTCTACTTGGGCCTTCACTGGTGCAGACCCAGTGCTGTGGCTGTCCTCCCTAAAATGAGCGGAAACATTTGTGCCAAAATGCTGAAAAGTTCATTAGAGACATGTCAAAAGCATTCCTAAAATGTACACTGTCTGCAAATAAACAGCTCATCAGCCCCAGAATATACACAAATCCCACAGCAAGAGAGACCTCACTATGCCCAAAGCTGGTGTGTGCGGTGCATGAGATACTCTTGTCTCCTTCATGGGACAAAAACCCCACACTCAAAATGAGGGAAAGAGAGGTTTGTTTACCTCACGTTTACTTGAGGCTTCAAGACACTGCAGGAGAGGCCGGGGCGCTGCCTTTTCCAGGATGACCTTTTCCACATCTCTGAGTATGCGCAGGCTGGCCAGTTTAAATGCTCAGCCTTCTGTGGCCCTGCCCTGCTGGCCTGCCCTCTGGCCCCCCCTCTAGCCCACCCACTGGGACTGCCCTGTGTCTGCACCCCTCTGGCTCCACTCCTCTGGCCCCGCCTCTCTGGGTCCATACTACTGGCTCCACCCCTCTGGCTCCATGCCTCTCTCCAGCTCTCTGTGACTGCCCTCTGAATCCAACCCCCTGCTCCCCCCTCTGACCCCGCCCGTCTGGCTCCACCCTCCTTCCCTGCCACTCTGGCCCCGCCCTTCTGGCCCCGCCCCTCAAGAGACTGGCTGCTTCTGTAGCCCAGTCTGCCCAATAACTTATACGAGGCGTTGGCGGGCAACTAAACACAAACCATCACCTGAGGGGACACACATCAGAGGAGCTCAGAATTCCTAGCAAGAGGAACAAAGTGAGGTTGTAGTCTTCTACAGTGAAACTAGGTTGGAGTCAGAAAACCCCTGTGCCTTTGGGAGACTTTGGACGAGTCACCGGAGGTTCCCCTGCTTCCCTTTCCACGTGGCACAGGGAGCCAGGAGGAGAGCTTCCTGTGTGGCCCGTGCCAAGGAGAAGCGTGAGCCGCAGTTCAAACAGTGGACCCAAGGCCTCCCC
>NW_004525124.1:25134-29617 GCF_000260255.1 Octodon degus
TCTGTTGTCTCAGGCTGTTCACCCCAGAGCAGTGTACCACTCACTCCCATAATCCAGCATTGGATCATGAATTAGTCACCAAATCTAGAAGCTGCCCCCGGATCCACGAGATGGTTCAATGGAATAAGCACTTCCCTGGCAAGTACAAGGGCCTGAATTCAATCCCTGATTCCACCAAAAAATAAAAAAAGTCAATAGAAGCTGCCCCCATGCCTGCATGAGGCTTAGGGGGAACAACCAGGCAGAGAACAGCAAGTTTGCTAATTTCTTCCTAAGTTCTCTATGAAGAAAGGACCGTACAAGTCATATTTTTAATATTTTTAAGCATGTTTCTTTCCTACACACTCTTGACAACAATGTACACTACTATATAACCCCAAACCCCTTGAAAAGTAAGAATTTTGAATTGATTCAGCACACTGAGGTAGCCATCACAACAGAAACTCATGGAAGAGGTGATCCTGAACTGCTTTACAAAGTGACAAAAACAGATTGGGTGCAGTGGTCCATCTGTCAGGTGGTTGAGGCAGGAGGATCAATGCCAGCCTGGGTTATGATAAAGTTATTTCAAGGCCAGCTTGAACATATAGCTAGATCCTGTATCAAAACACACACAAAAAAAGGAAAAAAAAAATATATAAGAAAAAAATTGTCAACACGAGATATATGTATTTGAAGAACAAGAAGTAGTCAAAGGGGGATTAAAGGAGACATGACTTTCCCTATAGTAATTTTTTCAAGTTTGAATCTGTGAAAACATGGAATTTCCTTTACTGGGAAGTTTTAAATTATATCTTCAGTTTCATTGATGGGCATTAATTTATTTGGAATTTTAAATTTTCTTGGTCCAGCTTTGGTAATTCATATGGACCTAGAAATCTGTCTATATTTTCTGCATTCCATCTTATCAGAATACAGGTTCTGAGGATGGTTGTTGAGGAGTCATGAAGCAACTATGACATCATTAGAACCAAAATTGTTGGCCAATGGTTGTGTTTTACTCAATCCGAAACATACCAGGTATAGTTTCCTACAAAAAATAAGAACCACAAAATGTCATGGAGAATTTTTCCTAAAAATTAGAGCTAAATGTTCAATTTCACAGACAAAGGAGAATTTATATCTCCCTAAAAAACACTGCAAAAGAATCCTGGAGCAGACCTGTGTGCAGACAGCTTAGACATCACGAGAACCTCCTAAAAAGACAGAGAGACCAGGAAAATATCATGTATGTGTGACCAGAAGAGTCAGTAAACCAAAACTCACGTGAGCAGTGTCACTGATCTTGTATGTGGAACGTGCCATTTTCACGTGTGAAAAGTGTCTTGCGTGTAATCATTCAAGTACAGATTATTTTTGTGGTAGCACTTTACTTGTATATTCACTGTAGTCTACATAGTTTTTTGAAGGAAACCAGTACAAAGCAGCTCCCAACAGGATGTAAGTGCCCAATTGGCTTTCCATGCCTAGTTGGGAGTCTGTCCATGCTGAGGCATCTGATCTGGAGACAGGCAGGTGACTCATACTAAGTGAAACTCTGTGAGTCACTGATCCAAGCTGAGGCCTGCAGTGGTGGGTGAAGCCTCGAAGCCTCCCAGGAGAAGAGAAGGCCACAGCTAAGGACGCCTGCTCCAAGCTCCATTAACTAGACAAGGACTATAGCTGCAGACATCTCACTCCTGTGGGGAAGCCCTTCCTGGAGGTAACATAGTTCTCCTAAGTGGACATGAGGGAGTAATGGAGAGGTCTGTGAATGGTCCTGCTCAGATGTCCACCCTCTTCAGTATTCTCCACCTTTGATAATTAAATAGATACTGGCCACCCAGAAAACATCTTTGTCTTAAGCTGTGCAAAATCCCAAAATCTGTGAAAGGGCTTTTATCATCCTGGAGCCTTAAAATCATGCTCCTTATTTATTTATTTATTTATTTATTTATTTATTTATATTTAGGACAGGCTCTACCAGGCTTACAGGGTCTCAGGACGTAGATCTGTCTCATTGTGATCAGCCCCTGTTCAGCCTCCCAAAAGCTGGGATTATAGGTGCGTGCCACATCCCAGTCTCACTGGCTTTTCAGCCAGCCCCATGAGGCGGGTCGCACAGCACACATCGAACCTAGCTGCTGCACTCTGCCTAAGCAGGCCCTTTAGTCTGCTGAGTTATCTAGCTGGCCATTAACTCTTTTATTTAAGTCTTCTTTGTCCTCATTTGGGAGGTTGTGGGCTTAATCAGTGCACAATAAGGGATACTGATCATGTGTTTATTTATTGATTTGCTTTTTCTTTGAGAAATGGTCTGACTGTAGTGCAAGGCAATCTTGAGTTCAAGGCAATCCCCCGCCTCTGCCTCTGACTTGTGGGATTACAGGTGTGCACCCCCTTATCTACTGCACATACAGATTTATATATATTTTTTAGATTTATTAAGCAAATCCTTGATCTAGGAGACATTGATTTTCCTGAAGGTATAGCATATTTAATATTTTATTTTATTGATATTTCATCTCCCTGTGAAGTGTACATGGTACAGTGGGAACCTCCTGAGAAAACAGGAAGAGAAGAGATGACTGGTATGGCCTGCCCTTAAGACAGGAAAGCAAATAATACATGCTGTCAGTGTAAGGTAGGCCTGCACATGGAACGTGCTGTTGTCATGAGAGGCAAACACTGCATCACTGATAACGTTTTCGATTTTGATTCTCTTTCATTTAGAATTCTTGTTTAGATTTTATAGGCAAGTAAACAGATGATGACGAAAATGTTTCATGTCAACATTATTTATATTAAAATTTAACCTTATGTCATTTCATTTTCTTCATGAGTATACATTGTTTAATTCAATATATAAAATTTATAAATAGAAATACCCCTAAAAGCAGAAGTATTCATAGACTCTCCATGATGAACTGTTAAAATAAATTTACCATTCTCTTCCTCCCATGTGGGTGTCAAGTGACCTGGAAAGCGGATCTTCAAGGTGAAAGTGGAACATGTGGCTAAAATTTTAAGAGCTTTACAGGAAAGGAAGAGAAAGAAAAAAAGAAAAATGAAAGAAAACAGAAATAGGTTAGCAATTGAAATAGCTTCTACCTTGCTGTCTAGTGCTCAGGCTTCAAGGAACTCGTGGCAAACAGTCCCATGAGCAGTGAAACTAGCACTGCCCTGTAATGCTGGGCTTTTCGGGCTGTGAGCTCACTTGGTCGGGCCAGCAGTCTGACTCTTTCTTTCTATGTGCATCTCGGATTGTGGCCCTGGCGGTTGCTTCTTTCCAGGAGGAAAAGCACAGACTCCGAGACAGTCATGATAGCACGTGGTCTGTCCACAGGGCCCTCTCATGTGAGCACCATGCGTATGTCGAGGAGTGAACGCATCCCGTTGATAAGCAGAACTAATACTCCACAGAGACACAAAGTGAAAAAAGCAAAAAATCATCCTTCTCAACAACACGTGTTTAGGAAAATACCTTTCAAAAAACCAACAAACACAAATAAAACCTAGAGAGTATGTAGTAAAACATTTTAACTTAATAAATACCTACTTATCTCTTGCCTTCCACACAACAGGCTTACAACACAATGAAACTGAAAAAAACAAAACTACCAAATTAAGGTACCATGAATTTCACATTAAACCGGATCACAGGGTAAAGCGCAAATGCAGTCCCTCACTACCACAAATTCTGCAGTCGATTTTCCTGCATTTGGGGAAATCGCAGGGGTAAGCACATCCGGAGTGCAATGGATAAGCCTCGCCCTGGGAAAACCCCCTTTGTGATCATGGTGTCTCCCCCACCATGTGAGTATGACTGCTGCTCCGCCCTCCCCCACCAAGTCTCCTGCGTGCCTCACTCTTCACTCAGGCTCATTCGTCTTCACGCACTCTCGGGGCTTCTTAGCCCGTCCATGCATCAGATGTGCTCGGCTGCCAAAAACCGCCCTAAGCTATCTCCCTGGTCACAGGAAAAATCATCAAGCTTCAACACCAGGGATCCAACCAGCAATCCCTGAGCTTCATTATCTGTGTAGGATACTCCCTCCCGTGGCGTCACAGGAAGCCATTCCCTGAAGCCCATGCCCCGCCCCGTCCCTACGCCTTCCACCTTCCCATCCGCTCTGGGGCATTCCCAGGGCAGTGATGTCCCTCTCTCTATTCCTCTTGTTCCCTCAACCAAGTGGGGACAGGGTGCAGAGGACCCCGCCTGGTCTCCCCGAGATGCGGAGTTCCCCACCAACGCTGTGTCAGGTGGAGGGCACCTTAGGCGCCTCCTGGGTGCCCTTCTGCAGGTAAAGGCTGTCACTGCGTGTAGCAGAGCCTTTGAGATTGTAGAGGAAGCTGGCTCCGCTCAGACGCGCTGATCTGTGCGATGTAGTGGCCCAGTTGGAATGCGAAGCTGTCCAAGTTGCAGAAGAAACCTGGGCATCCTTAGAGCATAATTCAAAAAGCAAAAGAAGTTGCAGTATGCTCCTGGATGAACAATAAAGAG
>NW_004525124.1:32452-40072 GCF_000260255.1 Octodon degus
TGGCCCTTTAATCTGCTGAGCTATTTTGCCAACCCAGGATTTTGATTTTTTGAAAAGTGATTCTCTAGCTTTGTTTTATCAAGGAATTGTAAGTCTAGACTCATCCCACTGTTAAATCACTGACTAGTAAAGATAACTACTTATGGAGGGGTGGACAAATTAGGGTTTAATGTATGTTTTTGGCAAAAGATGAATGAGGGAAAAATGTTTAGTGTAATATTGGATCGAGTTTATTATTCAGCATTTTATCGCTAGGTTTATGCTTGAGTTATGTTATGTACAACCCTAAACCTAATAGTAATGAGCTTATTTATCAAGTAAACACTTGCACACGCTGGCTGCTCTGCTGTCTATCACCGCAAGCTCCTGTTGACTCAGGAAATTCACAGGAGTAAGTGCAGTGTGACAACTCAGTTTTGTGGTAGCATCTGGGTCACCCAAGTGGTGCAAGCCTGAGTTTGCCCTTGGCCCAAAAGTTGTAAAACAGAAAAATCACCAGGTGCCATTGTTTGTGTCTAGCTGCTCTTATTGGACTTGAGATGATTCTTACTCCAGCTCAATTCTGTGGGACAGTCATTTGGAGGAAAGATGTGTACTAATAATGTTAGACAAGATCTCATGTCTGCATCTTGTACTATGAATAACTACTATGAAGACAACACTATGCAATGTATTACTTATTGTAACTTTTCTACTAACCTGTTTTGAAGCTGTCTCATTGATATTTCTTTCTCAATAGAATTAACATTGTCCATGTTTGTAATGGAAATAGTTCAAGTGAATAGGTGAGAAAAGACAGAGACGTGAAGAGACATCCTTGTGGGAGCCCAGGAGCATAAGAAGCTCTTCGGTATCTTAGCCTGAAGTGCGGCACACCATGGACATGAAGATGTTTCCTGCCTGGAGGGAGGGTCTCTATGGCCATTTTCACTATGTTGCTCTTCCTATCCATGAGCAGGGACACGCTTCCACGGCAGGAAGTCTTCTTCAATCTCCTTTTCCACAGTGCTGTAATTTTCACTGTATATATCTTTTACTTCATTTGCTAGATTGATTCCTATGTATTTCTTTTTTCATTTTCTTTTTGTGGATGTTATTGTGAAATACATGGTTTCCCTCATTTCTCTCTCAGGACATTCATTGTTTGTGTAAAAAATGCTATTGAATTTTGGGTGTTGACTTTATATCCTGTTAGGCTACTGAATTTGATGATTAAATCTACAAGTGCCTTGGTAATATATTTGGAGTATTCTATGTAGTGTATCCTGTCATTTGCAAATAATGATGATTTCAATTCTTCCTTTCCTCTCTCCTTTTATTTCTGTCTCTTGTCTAATTGCTCTGGCTAATGTTTCCAGAACTATATTGAACAGGAGTGGTGACAGTGGACATTGTTCTGTTGTGCCTGATTTTAAAGTGAACCCTTTCAGGTTTTGTCCAGTTAGTATGATGTTGGCTGTTGGTTTCTCCTAGATGAATGGCCATTTTTAAGTACCCAGGGAGCACTCCTTTTGATTATACTGGAGACAGACTGTTTTATAGTGAGGCATGTAAGAGCCAGTCTGGGCAAGAGGATGGATGTGGATGAGGTAAGTGTATGGTCAGCACAGCAGCAAGGCTCGTGGTGGAAAGAGTCACTCAGCATAGTGCTCACCACTGGGGGGCGACAAGCTTTGGTCTGATGGTTGAGTGTTGAGGTACAGGGTTGTATGGGAAGAGGACAGAGAACTCATGGGTGTGTTGTGTTAGCATTTGGACTCTGAGGCTTTGATGTTGTAGAGGGAGATTGAGTTGAGGAAGACAGGTTATGCACTTTAGAAAGTAACATGAGAAAAAAGGTAGCTGTTGATGACATAAGTAGATGGTATTGGGAATCTTGCATGGTACCATTATACCAGCGGCGCTGTTAGTAGACGGTATTGGAAGGTGTGTTGGCCAAGGCTGATGTGTGGCTCTTATGCTAATGTCGCATTTCCAGTCTTTGGAAAATTGATGACCATTCCTCGATCCAACCATGTTCAACCACTCTCCAGGTTCTATGCCCCAATTTGAATTCCTCAGAGAAAATGGAGGACAGAATATTGTGTGTTATTTGAACTTTGTGAAAGGACTAATATGGTGGTTGTATCCTCACATGAGTATTCTTGAAAAATATTCTATAGTTATTTGAAGAAAAGAAAAATCCAAAGGAGAGTGAAGATATTTGAAATCTTCTAATGCTTCCTATGTGTAGTTTCTTTTCCCAGGGGTCCTACAAATACCTCTAGGATGGAAATTGGGCCCACACAGGAAGATTTCTTCAAGGAAAGTTAAATGCTCCACATGATCTGGTGGAGAGTTCATCAGTGTTCTATGATGTTGCCTTAGAGTGAACCTGTGCGAGTTCTCTAAATTCACAGAACTGCTTTTGGCAAGGGAGTAAAGGGGGAATAACATCCTTTAGTAATTTCAAGCTCATGGGGTCCACAATCTCCCAAATGAGTGGAGAGTAAAGGCTTAAAAGCACCCACCCTCTGAGCCAGAAGAATCTGCTGGAAGAAGTGCCAGGCAGAATGTAGCGATTTTCCCAAAACTCTAGTTTGGAGGCAAGGCATGCAGATTTGGAAAACACAGGGAAAGGAGCTGGGGTCCCTGGCTCTCCCTGAGCCTGCCCCCTGGGCCTGGCACCACCTCCCCTTGCTGCTTTCCTCCTTCTCCCTCTCTCTATGGTCCCCTTTCTCATTTGTTTCCTTCCTCTGTTCCTTTCTGTTCACCGATTCTGTGTTTCTGGTTTCACAGGCTTCAAAGCGCATGGAAACTTGACTATAAATACTACAGTGATGCTTCCTTTTGGTAATTTCATGCTGCTCTTGCACTATCTCCCCTGCCTCTGCCCAGAGGAGACCTATGAACCACATGGTGGGGGCAAGGGTTGAGGGGTGGGGGCAGGATCCTGGCTGCCTTAGGATGCCCACGGCATCATGGTGGGAGACCTTGGAGCTAGCAATTCTGAATGAAATCTCTATCTAAAGACCCAGCAAGCAGAGGAACACAACACAGTCAGAGCCAAGATAACATACAGGCCTCAGGGCTCAGGGCTCCAACCTTGGACCCCAGGGAGAGCCTGTCTCCTAGAGTGGAGCCCCACTAGGAACATCCTGGCTCTGAGACAGTTGGTGCAAGGCATCCTAATGAAAGAAACCTGGGGACATGGGATTGATGATTGCTTTCTCCTGCCCTGGGACCTTTGCCCTGAGGCCTGAGGATGGGCTAAGGACAGGGTAACACTAGAAGAGTCTCTGGGCCCTGGCTGGCCAGGTCAGGACCTCTGATTTCAACAAGCCTGGAGTCAGTGTGGGAGGTGAGGACTGAATGTTCAAGTTCAGTCATCCCATCAGATGACCTGCAAGTCCCCTCTCAGGGATGACTCACCGAGAATCCGGCTTCTTTCCAGGAACCCTGAAGAGCAGCCAGCCCTGCCCTGAGCAGTTCAAATGGTCCTCAGTAGAAAGGAGCTGGGACCCAAAGCAGCCACCACCCCATGCAGCTCCTGTCCCTGCGAGTAACTTTCTATCCCCCACATCAGGATGTGGAGTGGGAAACCTAGACACACCCGAGGGCCAGAAGGGCCCCACCAAGGTTTGAATTCAGATTACTGTAGTCAAAGTCCAGCGCACTCACCATTACACCCTGGAATACAACAAAGATACTATCTGACCATGATGAGACAGCTAGCGCCGCACATTTAGTATTCAGTTTGCTGACTATCTAAGACCAGCTTTCCTTTTACTGCAAAAATTAAAGGAAGATAAACTTAGGATAAGGAAAGCATCTTCCAGCTTTCCTCTGAAGCTGCATACTCTGCCCCATTTTATCAGTTACCTGTCTGCAATTGACACTTATCCACACAAAAGTCTTCATTTCTATTGGCCTTCACATCTTTCCCACTACCCAAGTGAGTCCCGTGATTATCAGGGCATGAGTTGACAATCAGAGGTAACTGCCTCATAAGGTAATGTTCCTCTTATTGTGCATATGGAATTTATGTGCAAAAGTGTGCTACTCTCCCAAATAAGTTCAAGTGTTATAAGTGAAAACCTGTGTTGCCTCTCCAATAAGCTGTGCACATTCCAGGCACATTCTCCAGGTGATCAGGCACTTTTCAAGATTAACCTAGGTGTGTTGAAATTGAAGGTACAGTGAAATAATGAGCTTATTTGCAATTTTTAAAGGGAGTACCAACTAGTATTAAAACAGAAAAAATTATAAATGACGCAGAGTTTCAGTGAACAAAATAGTATTAATTTCACATACTTGTTATATTGCATAGTGTTTTCTTCAAAGTACTTGTTCATATTACCAGATATATGCAGGTATATTTGGAATATGAAAGAATAAAGAAAATAGAAATATTTATGAGACATTAAAAAGAAAAACAGGGCTGGTGAGATACCTTTATTGGCTCAGCAAAGGCTTAGGCAAGCACAGGGAACGGGCTTCATTCCTGGCCCCATATGCTGCCCCGGTCCCTCCCCCAAGTGCGCTGAGCGGGCCACAGAGACCTGGATGACAAGCTCCTGTGGCACAATCAGTTAGCATGCGGTACTTACCCAGATACCTGGCATGGTGGTGCACACTTGTAATCCCAGTGCTGGGGAGCTTGAAAACAGGTAGATTACTATGAATCTGAGCTGCATGTTGAGACCCTGTACTACTTATATTTTGCCAAAAAAGAAGTGAGAGGAAAAAGCTGGAAAAAGAAGACAACAAATTCCTTTCCACAGACCAGCAGAAATCCACAGTAAGTTTGGCAAAACCATCCTACTTACATACACAGATGGGTCTCCTTCTCCAGTGCCCTCTCCCACCCTTCTCCTAATGAGCGCATTTGAGTTGGGCCAATTATAAGCAGAACAGGGAAGAGAGAAAACAGTAGAAAGCCTGCACAGGAAGTGAAACCAAGAGATTGCATCTGATTAAGGAGAGAAGAGTGCCTAGAGGTCAGCTGGTGCATTTGACTAAGAAAGTCTCTACTTTTACTTCATGTTTGCACTGGGTTCTGGTTTGCTTTTTGGACTTTTGTGTGTTTAGAGTGTGCTATGGAATTTATCCATCACTTGTTGATTGTATTTCAGTTTTTGAAACTGGTAAAGGTATATTATGGTGCAGAATCTGGTCTTCCTTTCGAATTGTCTCAGGAGACCTCATCAAGGATGTTGAGTGTTTTGATAGAGTGCTGTGGATTAGTTGAAGCCAAATGATAATGCTTTTTAAAAATCTTGTCTTTTAGCTGGGTTTTATGTGAGGAATATCTGAGTCTCCAACAACTAATCTGGATTTATTTTTTCTTGGAATTCTATACAGTGTTTGCCTCATGTGTGCAAATTTTGTCATTGCATGCCTATAAAATTAGAAATGAATTCTTTGTCATTTGCTAAAGCTTTTCCTTGTTACTTTATAGTTTTCTTGGTACTGAGGTCTGCCTTGCCTTAAATGTTGTAAATTTCAAGTTTTCATTTGGCTACTGACAACATGTATTTTTTGTGCCTGTAACATACTTTTACTTTGCTTCAGTCTTCATATTTCAATTGGATTTCTGAAATTGGATATTATTTTCTTTTCATCATAATAATATTTTAGCTGGTGTATTTTATACTGCTAATTCCAAAACTGAGTATTGCTGCAGGCGAGTCACTACCCACCTTCTTGTAACGGTATGCCACTTGGTTTATTTGCTTCATGTTTACTTCTTTCTCCTCTTACTCGTTTTTTTCCTCTCTTCATTCTTACTCTGGTTTTAAATAATTTAAATCCCACATGCTGAAGCGCTTTTACCATTTCATGTGCCACATTCTCTTTTCCATGTCTTGTGACATCTCTGTGATTTGTCTCAGTTGAACATGTGTTGTAAGTATCAATTCCTTGGTGCTATTAAAGTCTCTAAATATAACATTCAGGGCTGGGGATGCTGCTGAGCGGCAGAGCAAGTGTCTAGCATGCTCAAGGCTCTGCGTTTATTCCCATAGACAGCAAAATGTAAATAAAGAAACAGTAACATTTTAAATCAATTATGAACATTTTATTATAGCTTCATTTATTTTTTCAAGTGTTCTTTAATTCTTTATGTACATAAAATTTTTCCCATGGAGATTTCCTTTGTTAGGAGAATATCGTCTGCCATTTCTTGCAATGCTCAACAACTGATAATTTTCCTCATTTTTTAAAAAATATATTTGGTTCAGGGTCTCACTCATTGTGATCATCCTGTGTTGAGCCTCCCCAGCACTGGGATTACAGGCATGCACCACCACATTGCATTGTGATACTTTGTATATTATGCTAATACATTTTGATCTTATTTAAATCTATTTTACTGAGTGCCTTTCTGCTTAGATTTACTACATAGGAGCTACCTGTTTTTGTGGACTTTGATTTCATTGATAATTTAGATTTGAGTTACTCTCCTTTCTCTGTGTAATGGCCAATATTATGTGTCAGCTTAGAGGCCCCACAATAGCCAGGTTAAACACTGCTTCTGGGTGTTTTTGTGAGGGAGATGGTGGAAGGAGTGATGGCTTCTGTCAGTGGATTCATTAAACTGAATTCCTTTCCCTGGTGTGGTTGGTCACTCAGTCGACTGAGGGTACAAGTAGAAAAAGAGTCACGGGAAGGGAGAATTCATCCCTTTTGTGTTTCCTTATTGGTTGAGGTGAAACATCTCGATCCATATCATCTTCTGCTGTTCAGATATTTATGTCATTTTCCCATCCTGGGCCTAACACCATTGCAATGACCTGGATTATACCCTGGATATCCCTGGGTGTCCAGTTTTGACTTAGCAAATTCTGAGGCATCTCATCTCAGCCAAGCACTCATTCATTCTCTCTCTCTCTCTCTCTCTCTCTCTCTCTCTCTCTCTCTCTCTCATTTATTTAGTACAGGGTCTCGCTGTGCAGCTCTGACTGGTAGTGATTCTCATGTCTCAGCCCCCAGTGCTGGGATTACAGACATGCACCATCATGCCTGTCTTTAGAGACCCATATGGCACACCTAGAACCCGGTCAGGCATGGCATGCGTTACCAGAGTTCGAACCTGTGTCCTTCAGCTTGCCAAGCAGGCTTTCAGATGGCAGAGTTATCTCTGCAGCACTCTGCTCTCTTTTATCTCCTCTTGCTCCCCTCCCCCACTCTCCTTCCAATGGAGTTCTCCTGCTGTTGCTACAGCTCCTGCTCAATCCCTGTTGGTGAGATCCGCAACCTGAAAGGCGGTGGTGAGGACAGGAGATGTTGGATCTAAGGAGCGTGATAGAGACTATGACCTCAAAGCTCTGCCTCTGCTTCCACCCCTTCTTCCCAAAGCTGGTTCTGCTGGGGAAGGAAATCCTACCTGGACAACTTCCTGCTGCTGTCTATTTGCTATTTCTAGACAAGGGTTTAAAGCACACCTTTGTAATTTCAAGGCACTTAGGACTCGAGGGAATGAAACAACATCCTCAGGGACAGAAAAAGTGTCCTCTTTTTGATGCCTAGTACTAAAAGGGGGCATACAGTGTCTTATTTAAAAATTTTGAATCAATTATTTTAATTCTAAAATTATATATATGAAGAATATTTCTGCTCGCAGTTTTTACCAAAAATCAA
>NW_004525124.1:69803-74899 GCF_000260255.1 Octodon degus
AGGAGCCCTGGCGACATCTTTCCAGAGGAGGTCTTCCCAGGCCTACTCAGTTGGCACCCTCAAACACCGAGGAACGCAGGAGATGTCTTGCCAGAGGAGGACGCACCAGGACTATGCACTTTCCACCTACAAAGATCGCAGAGCCCAGGAGATGTGTTTCCAGAGGAGGTCTTCCCAGCCCTACTCAGTTGGCACCCACAAGGAGTGAGGAGCCTAGGAAATGTCTTGTCAGAGGAGGTCTTCCCAGTATGACACCATTGCCATCCACAAAGATCGAGAAACCCAGGGGACATCTTGCCAGGGGTGGTCCTCCCAGGCCTAGCCAAGAGGCACACAGAAAGACCAAGGAGCCCATGCAATGTTCTGCCAGAGGAGGTCTTCCCAAGCCTAGCCAAGAGGCACTCACAAAGACCAAAAAGCCCTGGCAACATCTTTCCAGAGGAGGTCTTCCCAGGCCTACTCAGTTGGCACCCTCAAAGACCGAGGAGCCCAAGCAACATCTTGCAGGGGAGGTCACCCCAGGACTATGCAGTTGCCACCTACAAAGATCACAGAGCCCAAGAGGTGTCTTTCATGAGGAGGTTTTCCCAGGCCTACTCAGTTGGCACTGACAAACACCGAGGGGAACAGCAGACATCTTTCTAGAGCAGGTCTTCCCAGGCCTACTGAATTGGCACCCTGAAAGACCAAGGAGCCCAGGCGACGTCTTGCTAGAGCAGGTCTTCCCAGGCAAACACAGGAGAAACACAAAGACTAAGGAGGCCCAACATGTTTGTCCCAGAGGAGATCTTCCTAGGCCAGGGTGCGACAAACCTCCAAATTCCTGGAAGCTCAAGAGAAGTCCTTCAGGAGGAATTGGATTCTGGCCTGGCCATGAGGCCCCAACCAACACCAAGTGTTTCAGAGGTCATTTCTGAAGAGCTTCAGCCACACCTGGACGCTAGGCAACAGAAGTCAGAGAGAAGACCCGAGGAGGTCTTCTCTGGCATGGCACTATCATGCCCAGAGATGGCAGTGAATCCAGGCGATGTCTTCCAAGGACTGTCCACCAGCCACCAAGAGACACCACACTGACCACCACAAGTCCACCCTGACCTGGGAGCCACTGTGATTTTCCTGTACAACTCAAAAAGTTCTTTATGGGAGCAAGGGATTTGGGGCCATGAGGGATAGTCTTCCTGTGGAGCAGTAGATGCTGGTATGTTGTGTGTATAATGTCCTGTCAAATTTATGTCCAGGACAGGGATGCCAGGCAAGGAGGTCCAGTGCTCAGCTTTAATGCATGGCTCCCAAGAATCACCTCCTCCTCTACTGGAGCAGCATCCTCTACCCTTGTATGTGTGTGATCTGAGTTAAAAAAGGTCACCAGGGCTATAAACATCCCAGAAGCCAGCAGGGCCTGATGCCTCCCGTGGGTGGATAGCCATGCTGCACACATAGCTGCACAGAGGACATGGTGCTCTGAGTAGATCACTGGAGACTTTTGTGCCACTTTCTTGCACAAGATGTTCTGGCTGTAAAATGCCACAAGGGCCTCCTCAGTCATAGGGTAGCGGTGGGTTTAGAAGAGGCTCCTGCTCAGGCTTTGAGGAAAAATATAAGTGGATGTTAGCCTCCAGTGAGGCAGGGAGCCTGAGCATAATAGTGGATTTCAGAGGTAAGATTAGATTTCAGAAGAGAACTGTGGGAAACATTACTGATTCCAAGCTAATTTGTTGGCCATGCACAGGTGTGCCCTGCCTGCCTACAGAGCAACAACCCATGATAACTGAGACAGTGTCCCTTAGTAGAAAAGAGAAGCCAGACACCAGCCTGGGCACCTCATTCCAGTATTGTGTAGACAGCACGTCCCATGTCTTGCTCCCAATAGAATCTTGCCTTCATGTCCTTCCACACACAATTCCTCTCTGCACATGTCCCTGCTAACCTCAAAGGGATAGTGACACCATGCCACTCTGCACTACTTTAAGTCCTGCAACTAGGTGTCCATGTGGCACTGCCCTGACTCTCATTCCACCCCTTCTCCAACTCAACCTCATGGGATTTCCAGAGCTGTGTTCATCCAAAGCATCGGGATTTCTTCCTACTCTGTCACTTGCTGGCTCAAAGGCCAGTATCCTGGGTCCTACGGTTCAGGATCTGGTTTTGTCTGTCCCAAGCTACACTGGAGAAGGGACGTGGTGACCACAACCACCCAACTTTTCATACTCAGGGACCTGGACTCCATTACTTCTTGGGAAAATTTCCCTTTATATCTCGGTAGCATCTTGGTGGTCCTTGTGTAAAGACTCACTTACAAGGGATAAGCACCTGTTTTCTTTATTCTACCAAGAGATGTTGTACCAGTTAACATTGTTCGACCATCTTTAGGCAGGCAGTGGCCAATGAACTGTGCTTCGCTAAAGAACAGGCTTGGAATTGCTAAGGTTTCCCACAGTTCTGTTCTGAAATCTAACCTTACCTCTGAGAACCACTACTGTGCTCGGGCTGTTCTGCCTCTGTAGAGGCAAACATCTCCAATGAATTTGGGGGTTGATCCAAGCTTCCACCCAAAACCCTCCTAGTGCCTTTCAGTTTGGCCACTGACTCCATGCCTTCCCTGTCTTTCACGTCAGATTGAAAACCACTGGGTTGGAAGCCTCACACCAAGCCTGGGAAGAATGGCAGGTGGAAACATTCTCTACGCTCTCCATCACACAGAGGATGGAGCCAGCATTTCCTGTCAGCCAATCATTCCATGGGACCTTCTTCCTGAGCACCACCAGGACGTCCAACTTCACCTACCAGGCCACGATAACGAGAAGGTGAATGCTGACCGCTGCACTGCAGTGAGCATGACCACACACAGTACCACATCCTGGGACTGTCTCCGAGCCTCAGCCTCTGTGTGCTTCTCTGAGCAGAGCAGCACTCCTAGGCCAAGCCCACAGGGACACTGAAGGAGGAAATTGGGTCTCCGAGTGTTCTCAGGTGCTGGCCTTTTCCCTCTTGTGAGGAAGATCTGCTGTGATGGCTGTGCTTCTTCTCACTAGTGATCCTGCAGCCCCTGCTAATCCTGAAGCTGGAGAAGCTATTCTGCTTGCTGTAAAGAAGAGTGCAGAGTTCTTCTACAGGCTTTAGACAGAGCAGGAGACTCTGCCGGTTGGCAGATAAACCAGGCTCACCCTGGTATAGAGGAACAGGCTCACGTGTGCCTTTGTCCAAGAGCAAGCATGAAGACACACTCTACGCAGACACTTATGCAGGACTGAGGGTGCTCTAGTGACCAAGAAGGGGCACCTGATGTGCTCCTGGGCTTCTGTGGGAGTCAGGTACTGAATCCTGCCTAGTGGTAAAGAGTGGATAAAGCCCGAAGAATGGGAGATGCCATTGGGAGATGCCAATGGGAGAAGTCTTGGGACCTTCCTACAGCACAGAGAAGAGGAGGTTAGAGGACAGTGATCCAGGCCGAGCAATAAGCCAAAGAGTGGGGGAAGGTTGAGCAGGATACATGCATACTTTTGTCACTTCTCAGGCATTTATTGAGCAGGCTCCCTTTGCCCATAAAGCCACTGCAATGGCAGACATGCCTTCCTTTTCACAAAGAGGGCAAAAGTGGTGTGCAGGAGAAGGAAGATGGAGGGGCCACACTTTACTGAAGGGAAGGTGGTCATACCCTTCACCAAGGTCTGTTCCCTGTCATCCCTCAGGTGAGTCTCCTTCCTCCTTGAATCCCAGCTGGGGATAGACACCCAGGTGGACACCCCCTAGCACTCTGCCCTCTGACCCCTCTATAGACCCTGAACCACACTGAAGAAGAGAGCAAGGCTGAGCAGACTGGGGTAGGTGCCTGTGGACATATGGGGAGGGTGGGGCTGAGCAGGTACTAAAGGTTCCCAGGTGCCTTGCTGAGAGACTCAGCAGTCCATGGTTGGGTGCAGTCAGTAGCGAACTCGTGAGATAGGCTGGTCTACATGGCTCTCATGGAGGGTGCTAGGGCAGTCACTGATCCCCTCTCCTCTTCTAGCTGCAGGCCCAGCTGCAGCCCAAGGTCACGGCCCCCCTGCAGAGCCTGCACCAGCACTGCGTGCAGCTCCCTCACCAACTGTAGCCCTAAAGTGAGAGCCAGCTGCCGGAGCCACTTCACCAGCTCTAGACCTGGAGCCCCTTGTGCTTCCTAAGCAGGTGTCATGTCCAGATGTCGGCCCATCTGCAGCCAGCTCCTGCCCCACGCCCACCAACTGCTCCCTGCCTCTTGCACCTAATGCTGTATTTGCTCACTGTTTCACTCCCAGTGTCCTGTAAGTATATAAATACATTGATTTTTAATGGAATTTCAGAAGTAGATTTTGTGGTATTCAGGTCAGTGACAAAATGCTGGGCAGCTTCCTGCCATCCAGTACCACACCTTTTCCTCAGTTCACCCCCACATGGGGTCCCTCACCAGTCACTGTGCCCTGTTTCTTTCCCTGGGATTTCCCTATTCTGGATGCTTTCACATCGCTGCCATCAGATTTCTCACTGGCCACATTGTGTTGGAGCAGCCTGACTCATCTTAGCTTTGGTTAGAAAGGGAAGTGGTCCCCAGCAAGAGGTGAAGAGGAGAGTCCCATAATGAATGTGTCTGTACTGGAGGGCTTGGAACTAACTTAGTGTCCCTCACAGGAGGAGTAGAAACCACAAGGAAGTGGCTGATCATATTTCAGGTGAACAGAAAAGAAACAATAACTTTGAAAATTTTACAAGGAAAAACTTCGAGGGAAATGTGTTCCTTGGAACCCACACCTCTGTGAGGATCCATACCTCAGGGTCACAGTGAACACTCATGTGTTGAGAGTTTAGTGGGAAAAAAAGACTCACTCCTGCGATATAAAAGATAAGCTGTGCTCCAGGGCCAAAGTGTACAATCTGCCATGACACAGATGCACACGTAACTGACAGGTCATGTGTCCTTCTCAGATCAGGGTGTCCTAAGTCTGAGGCTACACAGACCTGGAAAGAATGTGGAGGCATCAGTCCTGGGAGGTGCACTTGAGGACAAATCATAGATGCTCTTCTCTCAGAGAGCTGTGTGGTACCTTGTTGGACGTCCTGTTTTAGTTTGGGATAGTTGTGAT
>NW_004525124.1:75209-79074 GCF_000260255.1 Octodon degus
AGAATATTTTGCTGAGTTTACACACCTATAATATTCAATAACGGAACTTAGAAAAAATGGGGTATACTGATGAATGCTCATTTTGTATCTTTGTATTCAAAGTGGTTAGGATAGATATATAGTTGCATTCTCTTAATGAATGGAATGATTTGTTCTAATGGTGTTTGTAAATAGGATCACAAGTCCACATCTTGTACAGCAATTAAACAATAAGAAGAATATATGCAGTATATTATTTGTTGAAACTGTACTTCCGATTTGAATTGAAACGGTCTCATTGCTATGTGTTATCAATAAAACTTTGAAAAAAAAAACTCCCAGTGATTCTCATGCCTCAGCCTCCTGAGTGCTGGGCAAACCTCGAATGGCATACACCCCCTCACCAGTTCATAAGAATTTCAAACATAGATCACTTTATGCTGAACAGCTAATGGTGGAGATTCTTTTCACATACATAGCTATACAACTTTGCAAGACTTAAGAGGATTGTCCATATCAGTGGTTGAAGTAGGAAGCAGTTGGAATATTCCAGAACACCCAGCTGGAGGCATCCAGTATGAGGGTCTGATCCTCAGCTCTTAAGGTGGCCCTTGAAGATCTACAGGAAAAAAAAGGGAATGTACCCACCACCACCACCTTAAACATCAATCCCATAGAGGTGTGAGGACTGCCTGCAGGCAGCAGCTCATTTTTTGAATGACTCATCAAGGAGACACAGCTGTTTACATGCACTTGCTAGTGAATCTATGTGCAAGGAGAGAGACAGCCTGAAGGAGGCAGAGGGGAAGGGTTGGAGGGATGCCTTAACCATTACTGCTGAACAGTCTGGTGTGAGGACTGCAGGCATTTTTGAATCTCCATTTAGTGAAATTCCAACAGGATGATCTTGTGAATACTTTGAATCACATTCTGCTCAGTAGTAACATCTACACTTTTCTCATTTATTCAATTTATTTATCTCTTTTTGTCTTTTGAGACAGGGTTTTCTGATGCAGCGCAGTTGTAAAGTATGGCTTCCTTTAGCCACTTTCTAAATTCTATCTTCCTCTCTTGTCAGTTTGACTGTAAAGTGTTTGGGAGCAGATAGCTTTCTTACAGTTTTCCCTAGGAGTTTTATCAAGGCTCTTAGATTTGGGTCTCTTTGCCATTGTTCTTTCCTGGATTCCTTCTGCCCCTTCTCCCTTCTTCAGACTCACAGCACCACTGAAAAGACAAGGCAATCCCCTGTCCTCACAGTGCTGCTGGTACTAAGTGAGGTCAGCAAGCCCTGGCAGGATCTTCTGGTCAGAACGTTTAGGTCATGTTGCATAGAAAAGAAAGGAAAAGAGAATGGGATGGAGGAGACAAGGAGGGAGGAAAGAGAAGAGAAAGAAAGAGAAGAAGAGATAAAAAAAGATTTCCTTCTGTGTTCCCATGTCCCTTCTGAGGCTCTTGTTTGTCTCTATTTTCCCCAAAAGACAAACTAGGACTTCCTTGCTAGGAAAGGAGTGACTCTGCTACACATATCCCTGTGTCTGCATCAGAGTTCCTCCCTGCAGGCCTCGCCCATCATTTCTCCCACCCCTGGGGGCTGATCAGACCCCTAGTAGCCTGGTTGAGAGCAAGGCAAACGTTCTAGAAAGAGGAAGACAATTTTGAGAGTATAAAAGATCCAGGAATCAGAGCTCTTGGTGGCCTAAGACCAAGATGCTGCAAACTTTCATTGGGTTGGCAGTGGAAACCAAGAGAAATCTGGAAGGATCATGGGTTAGAATGTTAAGTTGGTCATTTTATATAACTGTGTAGCTAGGAACATACTTCAATACTAGAGGTCTTCTATGCCATTTTAGAAACATAGAAATGTTGAGTATAAACAAAAGAAAAGTTAACAAAATACCTTTTGGAAAATCAGAGTTTTGAATCAGTGCCTTTAGCCTGACCACTGTGTATCCACATGTAGGTATTGTCTCTTCCTCCAAAATCTTGAATCCTATGGTAGACCTTAAGCTCCCATTTTTGGTTCAAATTTACTGCCCCCTCTCTTTCCCTGCCTCTCCTCCCTGCTTTCATATGTAAACAATAGTGGAATTCTCTCAGCCTTCAGTTGTGACACCCAGTGCCTACCTTGGCACATGAGGAAATACAGGGGGGACTGTTTGGGTTCTGTGGTAAGGAGCCACCAACCGGTTGGATTATCTCCAATAGAAATGTGAGTGTCACCCTGGAAGCCATGAGTCTGAGGTCAGGTGTCAGCAGAGCAGAGTTGTGCCAGAGACCCCTTTCTCATGGAGAGTGAAGTGCCCTCCTTGTATTGACACATGGTGGTAAGAAGTTCATGGGGTCATTATTTTTTTTTTCTAAGACATTGAAATCATTCAGGAGAACTCCACCTTCATGATCCAAAATTAGTTCCTAGAGGCTTCACCTCTCTTAATATAGGGTTACAATTTCAATATATTTCTTTTGGGAAGTAGGAGCCCTCAATCTATTGCAACTTCTCTAGAAAGAGACACTATAAAATGACAAGACATAGTAAAATATCCTTGAGCTTGACTGATTTCATTATTAGAGATAGGATTGTCCCTAAAATAAAAAGGCTGTATAGGGAACTACAGTCCTTTTCTTCCCAAGCAAAAATCTAGATGCTTGTTTCTTAGAAGAAACTGGATTTGGTAAAGTGTTAGCTTATCTAATCAGTGCGATGACTGGGCAAATGACTACTTATGTTCAAATTCATTCTACCTTATGAGGAAAGAAAAAAAAACCCATGCACTTGCACCAACTGAATTTAAGATCCTGTAAGCTGCTCTAGAATAGGCAGTGTCCAAGTGGCAACAGGAGTTGAGTGATTTGACACTCATCCACAACTTGCAGTCAACGAGTTTTCAACAAAAGCAGTTCAATAAGGGAATGAAAATGGTCGCAATGAATGGTATTCGAAACAGAGGGAAGGAGACAGAGGAGCAGAGAAAAAATGGAGACACAAGGCTTGTGGGTATCAAAGACCAGAGCACTACTTTTGTATGGTTCTTTGTTTTTTTTTTCTTTTTTGGGGGGAGGGGGGGGCCTGGGGAAAGAACTCAGGCCCCTGTGCTTGCCAGGCAAGCACTAATTCTACTGAGTGATCCCGCAAGCCCCAGAGTAGTACTTTTGCCAATACATATTCAGTGGAGAGATTTCTGGAGATTACAATGCTAGTGTTATTATGCACCAAGTGGTCTTGTGACCAAGATATGAATTAGATTTGACATCAACTTAAAAACTGAAAGCTAAAGTTCTTAGAAGACATTGTAGTAGAATACATTCAGAAAGCTTTAATGATAAAATAAGAGTGATGAAATGATATTTACAAGATGGATATACGTGAAAGACAGTAAATGCTGTCAAGGATACAGAAAAGCTGGGATTCAACAACAGTGGGAAAACATTCAAAAACAAACTGGCTATTTCTATTAAGGTTAAAATTTATCACAGCAATTCCCAAGGTACTTGGACATACGCAGTGGGAAAAAAGTACAAAAGACAGATACAAGAATATTCATTCATACCTGTCTTGTACAGCTGATAGCATCTGTCGTCCAGAAGTCTAAATGTTCCTGCTCAGGGTCAC
Source organism: Octodon degus (assembly GCF_000260255.1). Lineage (NCBI taxonomy): Eukaryota > Metazoa > Chordata > Mammalia > Rodentia > Octodontidae > Octodon > Octodon degus. The sequence goes on from NW_004525124.1 coordinate 78,799, forward strand.
CAAGGAGAACACATACAATCAGGCACTGCATGCAAGATCGAGGCTTTGCTCATATACAGCATAATAGCACTCACAGGACACAGTAGGCAAAGGTCCCTCAGACCATCAGGCCCTTCCTGGCAGACCCTACAGGATCATTGGCCTCCATAAACCCATCTGGGACACACACAGTGTGAAGACCAGGGGCCAGGGAGGAAACGCTCCAGCAGAACAAAAGAACAAAAACTCCAGGTTTAGAGAGATTTCAATCCACAACCTTCTGCCTACAAAGAGGGC
>NW_004525124.1:80998-82290 GCF_000260255.1 Octodon degus
GCAAGACTGAGGCAGCAAAATTGGTGGGAGTCAAAACCCAGTTCTCCCTCACACTTTCTCCTCAAGTCTAGAGTCCGAGAAAGCCACCTGCACACTGGGAGGCTCCACCTGGTGCTGACTAGGAGCCTGTTGCCTGGAGAGTTAGAGAAAGGCTAGGTGGGAGCAGAACTCTGGGGCGCCAGCAGTTAAGGTCTGCACTGCTCCTCATGAGGTCGAGGGTTCTAGGCCCAGTTGGGCAGGAGCTTGTCAGAGTGGACAGCGGCATTGGCTTCTATTTTTTCTTTGCTAGCTATTGCTCTATAATGCGTCCAGTGCTTTGTCCTGTAGATCGCAGGGTGGGCAGATTTGCTTGAGCTTCCTCCTTTTCACCCACAAATGCTGGTCATTCTCAGCTGGGAGCAGTAATGACTGCATATTTCTGCCTTTTCACTCTAGCCATCTCTCCCACCACAAGAGCTCGTCCTGGGAACGCCCCCTGCCTCAGTCTAGAGGGACACTAGGCTTCAAGTACCCAAAGCAGAGATCTAGGGTCCCTTCCTGGTACTGATGCGGGAACCTGTTTGAGGCAGCGAGCCCGGCCAATGCAAGGACTTACCCTGTTGGAATTTCTTCGCTCTGGTGCAGCTCTTCCTGACTACCTCATGCTGTTGTGAGAGAACAGAGAGAAGACTGGATTCAGGTATCCTGTCAGATGCTTTTTCTTGGAGGATAAGGGAGGAGGAAGGGAGCTTCAGGCAGGAAAGAATAGCTCAGATTTCTGCCACTGCTCTCTGCCAGAAGCTGAAGGGATCTTTGTGAGCTCTTAGCTTGACTCCACTGGGAGGTAGGACGCTTCAAACTCCTTGGTGTCTGTCCGACTCAGGGACAGGACTGTTCCCTGCTCTTCCTGGCACCACGTGCATTTCCTAGGCCCGGCTGGGCTGCTCAGGATGGGAGAAGGGATATTGGAGGGAAAGGCCCACTGGGGATGACTCACACCTGCTCAGGTGCTCGTGGTGAGCAGTTCAGGATCCAGCTGCTTCAAGTCTTCCCATAACTTTGAGTGTTCTCATTAATGACCTACTGACTGGAGAGGCTGCAGGGAAGACTGCTGGAGGGATGTCCTGGCTTTGTGCCAGCAGATTATGGAGAAGGAGGGGAGAAGGCTCTGGTACCAGACCTTTGTTCTTCTTCACTTCAGGAACTGCATTGTGCCTTTTTTGAATACAAACAGTGGAGTGTACTTTCTCCTTGCCTTAGAACTGCAAGAAACGAGAGCTGATACTTGTGCTGTTCTTTCTCAGTCTGCTTCT
>NW_004525124.1:85693-90404 GCF_000260255.1 Octodon degus
TATAGTTTCCTACAAAAAATAATAAGCACAAAATATCATGGAGAATTTTTCCTAAAAATTAGAGCTAAATGTTCAATTTCACAGACAAAGGAGAATTTATATCTCCCTAAAAAACACTGCAAGAGAATCCTGGAGCAGACCTGTGTGCACACAGCTTAGACATCACAAGAAACTCCTCAAAAGACAGGGAGACCAGCAAAATGTCTTGTATGTGCGAACAGAAGAGTCAGGAAACCAAAACACACGTGAGCAGTGTCACTGATCTTGTATGTGTAACATGCCATTTTCACGTGTGGAAAGTGCCTTGCATATAATCTTTCAAGTACAGATTATTTTTGTGGTAGAGTTTTACTTGTATATTCACTGCACTCTACATAGTTTTTTGATGGAAACTGCTATGAAGCAGCTCCGAGCAGGATGAAAGTGCCCAATCGGCTTTCCGTGCCTACTTGGGAGTCTGACCACGCTGAGGCCCCTGATCTGGAAACAGGCAGGGGACACATAGTGCTTGAACCTCTGTGAGTCCCTGATCCCAGCTGAGGCCTGCAGTGGTGGGTGAAGCCTTGAAGCCTCCCAGGAGAAGAGAAGGCCACAGCTAAGGATGCCTGCTCCAAGCTCCATTAACTAGACAATGACTGTAGCTGCAGACATCTCACTCCTGTGGGGAAGCCCTTCCTGGAGGTGACATATTTCTCCTAAGTGGACATGATGGATTAGTGGAGAGTCCTTGAATGGTCTTGCTCAGATGTCCACCCTCTTCAGTATTCTCCCCCTTTGATAATTAAATAGATACTGGCCACCCAGAGGAAGTCTTTGTCTTAACCTGTGCAAAAATCCCAAAATCTGTGAAAGGGCTTTTATCATCCTGGAGCCTTAAAATCATGCTCCTTATTATTTTTTTATTTGTATTTAGGACAGGTTCTACCAGGCTTAAAGGGCCTCAGTCCGTAGATCTGTCTCATTGTGATCAGCCCCTGTTCAGCCTCCCAAAAGCTGGGATTACAGGTGCGTGCCACGTCCCAGTCTCAGTGGCATCTCAGCCAGCCCCAGGAGGTGGGTTGCACAGCACAGGCCCTTTAGTCTGCTGAGTTAACTAGCTGGCCTTTAACTCTTTTATTTAAGTCTGCTCTGTACTCATTTGGGAGGTTGTGGGCTTAATCAGCGTGCAATAAGGGATACTGATCATGTGTTTATTTAGTGATTTGCTTTTTTTTGAGAAATGGTCTGACAGTAGTGCAAGGCAATCTTGAGTTCAAGGCAATCCCCCTGTCTCCGCCTTCTGACTTGTGGGATTACAGGTGTGCTCCCCCTTGTCTACTGCACATACAGGTTTATATATATTTTTTAGATTAATTAAGCAAATTCTTGATCTAGGAGACATTGTTTTTCCTGAAGGTATGGCATATTTAATATTTTATTTTACTGATATTTCTTCTCCCTGCGAAGTGCACATGGTACAGGGGAGCCTCCTGAGAAAATAGGAAGAGAAGAGATGACTGGTATGACCTGTCCTAAAGACAGGAAAGCAAATGATACTTGCTGTCAGTGTAAGGTAGGCCTGCGCATGGAACGTGCTGCTGTCATGAGAGGCAAACACTGCATCAGTGATAACGTTTTCAATTTTGATTATATTTCATTTAGAAATGTATTTCTATTCTTGTTTAGATTTTATAGGCAAGTAAACGGATGATGTTGAAAATGTTTCATGTCAACATTATATATATTAAAATTTAATCTTATGTCATTTAATTTTCTTCATAAGTATATGTTGTTTAATACAATATATAAAATTTATAAATAGAAATACCCCTAAAAGCAAAAGTATTTATAGACACTCGATGATGAATCGTTAAAATAAATTTACCATGCTCTTCCTCCCATGTGGGTGTCAAGTGACCTGGAAAGCTGATCTTCAAGTTGAAAGTGGAACATTTAACTCAAATTTTAAGAGCTTTACAGGAAAAGAAGAGAAAGAATAAAGAAAACAGAACCTAGCAATTGAAATAGCTTCTACCTTGCTGTCTAGTGCTCAGGGTTCAAGGAACTCGTGGGAAACAGTCCCATGAGCAGTGAAACTAGCGCTTCACTATAATGATTGGTTTTTCCAGCTCTGAGCTCACTTGGTCGGACCAGCAGTCAAAATCTTTCTTTCTATGTGAATCTTGGATTGTGGCACTTGCATTTGTTTCTTTCTAGGAGGAAAAACACAGACTCCGGGACAGTTGTGCTAGCGAAACCCAGAGCGATGGATGCATGAGGTCAGCATCATGCGGTACATCCAGTAGTGAACAAAGAAGAAAAGCTCCCAGTTTATACAGATTTCAATCCATACCCTTCTGGCGGCAAAGAGGAGAGCACAGCAGCAAGGGATGGCAGGAGAGAGTTGCTCATGGTGGGGCAGGTGGGAAGCAGAGTGATCAAGGCAGGAGGGAGGAAGCCAGAACCTTCTAGGCCATGCCTCAGTGATCCACCTCCTCCCAATACCACATTTAGGTATCAACTCATCAGTGGACCAATCCACGGTTGGGTACACCATCTCCACAATCCAGTCACCATCCCAAAACCCCACCTGGGAGCACATGAGAGTTGAGGGGACATCCACATAGAATCATCGCACCTAGCCTGGCACAGGGAAGGATGGTCCCATGAAAGGTGATCCATCCAGCACCAGCTTCCTGGCCTCTTCTATCTGTCGGTAAGGAAGTAATCCAGACCCAAACCTTTTCTTCACAGCTACAGCAGGGTTATAAAGACCAGACACTCTTCCTTACCTTTCCTAAGTTATTTCATCTGCTTCACCCAGTCGTGCATCAATGATGTGTACTCAGTCCCCTAGTGGGATGAGTTTCCTCCACAGTAAAAGTAGGGTTGACAGTGTAGCTCCAGGGTAGAGTACAGAATTTGCCAGCCCATGGATTCAAACCACCTCATGCACAGACACACACAGAGGTAGGTGTCATGCAAAACCCAATCCCACTGCACTGAAGGAGTGAAAAAGCACTAATGTGGATATATCTCAAAAACACAGCGAAGGGCAAGGAGAAACAGCCAGCTTATGTGGGGGGTGGGGATGCATAGTCACTATGTGGTTATCAGGAGGGAAAAGTAACTACCCTTGCAACACTGGAGAAACAATGAACAAATAAGGGTGGGAATCAGAGTGATGCCTGAAAATGCCAAACTGAAAGAATTTTTCAACTTCATCTGGGTACTAATGACGTTTGCAAAAGTGAAGGAAGTTAGGGGTTTTGTCCCTGAAAGTTGGTTTCAGCTCGAGCCAGGAAAGTGGACCTGTGTCCCGGGCAGCAGTGGTGAGCACTGGAAGCAGAGGTGGCTGCTTAAGCCAGTTCCCCAGAGGGACCTGATCACCCTTGAGCATGACTAAGCTTGGAGTGCCCTGGTACAGGGCTGGGATGTCATCAGGGGGCGCTGTGAGGGGAGTCAGGGAGGAGTAGATGGCGAGCTCCAGTTTGGGAAGGAGGAGCAAAAGGTGGGCCCAGGGAGAGACTGCAACACTGCCATGACTCGGATTCGAACCCAGATTGCTGTGGCCACAATGCAGCATACTAATCACTACACGATCAGGGCAAGCCATGGGCCAGCTGCCCTTGCTTCCCGCTCCCCCGAGCACTGGTGTCAGTGAGATGTGCTCCGCGCTGCTCTGCCTACCGCTGGCTTCCTGGGCTTGGACCTCAGACCTGGGCAGTACCTTGTGCTCCCACGCTCCCTCCTCTCCTAGGCAGAGCAGGACCAAACCATTGCGTCTTTGCAACCCAAGCCCAGGCGACCCGGGTGCACCAGGCAAGAGCATGAGGCGCATGGTGGAGTAATGCAGCAGTGGGCCGGGATGCAAAACCCTGGCGGGAGGAGCGCTTGCGGCCCTCAGGGTCCAGGGCACGGAGTGACCCAAGTGGGGATGGGGCGGCAACCTAGGCGGTAGGTGAGGCCCGGTTCAGTTCACCATTTAGCTTATGGGCTAGTACCCAAGAAAGCCACCTGCACACTAAGAGGCTCCACCTGGCATTGACTGTGCACCTGCTCTCTGGAGAGTCAGCAAAACGCTAGGAGCAAGCAGGCCTATGTGGCCCCAGCGTTTAAGGTCTGCAGTGCTCCTCGCAAGGTCACTGGTTCCAGTCCTGGTCGGGCAGGAGTTCATGGAGTGGACAGTGATGTTGGCTCCTGGTTATCCATTTGCTGGCTATTGCTCTGTAAATGAATCCATTGCTTTCTCCTCTTGATCGCAGGGTGAGTAGATTTGTTTGGGTTTCCTTGTTTTCACCCGCAAATTATGCTCACTCTCCACTGGGAGAGGTGGTGAGTGCATGTTTCTGCGTTTTCTCCCTAGCCATCTCTCCCACCACCAGAGCTTGTCCTGGGAACTCCCCTTGCCTTGGTCTCCAGGGACACTAGGCTTCAAGTCCCTGAATCAGCTATTTAACCGTCCCTTCCTGGTGTTGATGCAAGAACTATAGGAGGCAGCGAGCTCCACCAATGCTTGGACTTACCTGTTGGAGTCTCTTCTCTCAGGCTCTGCTCTTCCTGGCTGCCCCATTCCTATTGTGAGAGAACAGACAGAAGGCTGTGGGTTCAGGTGTTCTGTCAGGTGTATTTTCTTGGGGCTAAGGGAGGAGGAAGGGAGCTTAGGCAGGAAAGAGTAGCTCAGATTTCTGCCACTGTTCTCTCCCAGAAACTGAAGGGATCTTTGTGAACT
>NW_004525124.1:91133-91582 GCF_000260255.1 Octodon degus
GCGGCGATGCGGCCGGGCTGGGTCGCGGTGTCCCCATGGCTGCGTCCGGCTGGCGGGACGGCTCCGGCCAGGAGAAGTACCGGCTCGTGGTGGTCGGCGGGGGCCGCGTGGGCAAGTCGGCGCTCACTATCCAGTTCATCCAGTCCTATTTTGTAACAGATTATGATCCAACCATTGAAGATTCCTACACAAAGCAGTGTGTGATAGATGACAGAGCAGCCGGCTAGATATTTTGGATACAGCTGGACAAGAAGAGTTTGCCGCCATGAGAGAACAGTACATGCGGACTGGGGAAGGCTTCTTGTTGGTCTTTTCGGTCACAGACAGAGGCAGTTTTGAAGAAATCTATAAGTTTTAAAAACAGATTCTCAGAGTAAAGGATTGTGATGAGTTTCCAATGATTTTAATTGGTAACAAGGCAGACCTGGATCATCAAAGGCAGGTGACCC
>NW_004525124.1:94680-95168 GCF_000260255.1 Octodon degus
AGAAGGAGGGGAGAAGGCTCTGGTCCCAGGCCTTTGTTCCTCTTCTCCTCAGGAGCTGCATTGGGCCATTGTTGAATGCAAGCAATGCAGTGGCCTTTCTCCCTTCCTTACAACTGTAAGGACAGACAGCTGATAACTGTGCTGTTCTTTCTCAGTCAGTTTCTACCGAGGTTGTGTCATGAGACACAATTCTCTGGAGCCATAGAACCCTGCCCAGAACCACACATCTTGGGCACACATGATCCCTTAGAGCACTCATCTTGCTCTCCCCATTGAACTGCATGAGGAAAGTGGAACTCCCTCAGTTGCACACACTGTATCCGCATTTCTCACACATCTGCCACCACTCCTGCCTCCGTACGGACCCGTGTCCATGTGTCTGGGTCTATCTGTCCATCGCTCCCTTGAATTCCACACAGTATTATTTTTCTTTTTTTTTTTTAACCTAGAATTGACCTCAGAACCTTGTGCTTGTCAGGCAGGTGTTG
>NW_004525124.1:112067-113157 GCF_000260255.1 Octodon degus
GGAGTTCCTCCAAACTGGGGTCCCTGTATTTTATTCCCCTGCTCATTGTGTTCTGCGGGTCTGCTGGCTGGCTCTTTGCATTTGGACTTCATTTGGAATTGCTAGCTCCTAAGTATTCCTGGTGACACTGTGTTTCTCCCTAGAGCAGCATGGGACCTGGCCCCAGGCTTGGGGATCTTCACCCTAAGGGAGGCAGGAAGTCCACTGGCCGAGTCTGTAGCCCCTGGCGGGGCGCCAGCTCCAGAGGAATGTGAGCCATCACTGGGCACCGCAGCTAGCCCCGCCCACACTTGGATCTGGAAAGAGGCAGCAGCGCCACTTGGCGGGGACGAGTTTTTCTGCACTGGAAGGGAGCATGAGGGAGGATCCCCAGGAATTGAAGGAGGGAGCTTATAGTCTCTGCAGATACTGAGCACCAGGAGCCTCGTAATATTTATGGTGTTGAAGTTAATGTACTGGCTTACTTTTCTTTCTTTCTTTCTTTCTTTCTTTCTTTCTTTCTTTCTTTCTTTCTTTCTTTCTTTCTTTCTTCTTTCTTTCTTTCTTTCTGTTTTGTTTTTCTTTCACTGCAAAAGGCCTGGGCTTAGAGGCCCCTAATGCTGAGGCCCTGATTCAGCTGACACAGGAGCTGCCCTGGGACTCAGCTCAGGCCTGCAGTTGATGTTCCACGTGAGCCTTCGCGAAGGCGCTGGCCCTCTGGTTCTAGGCCTGCCTGCCCACGGAGGGAGGTAAGGCGGCTTCAAGATGAGCTCCTCCTGCTCATCTAGAGAGTGGCTTCCAGGAAATCAGAGGGAGCGATCTGTGTGGACAGGGCTTGAGGTGGGAAGATGCAGAAGAGCTTGATCTGGGTTCTTATCCAGGATCAGGGTGCCCAGGGTTTCACCCCACTTATATTCTGAATGTTTCCTGAAGGACTTGGAAAAGAGCAGGACCATCACACTGGTTTTCATCTTAGGGTCAGACCAGGCACCACGCCCTCGTGACTCCCTTTGGCCAGCTCGCGGAGGAAGGGCCCAAGCCAGCTTGAGCCAAGGCGCCAAGGCCCAAGTAGCCCCAAGAGAGGGAGGCGCAGGAGGCCCGCAGCTGCAGG
>NW_004525125.1:0-3441 GCF_000260255.1 Octodon degus
TTGTGTAGCACTGTCTTCTGCCCTTTGTTGTAGATCTTTGCTGTAGTTATAACCTTCACACGTACTGAAGTTCAGGTGGAGCTCTACACATTTTGGAGTTATCCAGCTGCGTCTGGCTTAGGTATGGCTACTATGCTCAGCTCCTTCCCGCTGTGGACCTGGGCTAGGATTGGGTCTGGGGGTTCCTGGAAGTTGGCAGAAATTCCTACTCGGCGGGAGGGGTTTGGTGCGGCCCGAGGGGTCGGGAGAAGCTCCGGCCCACGCTGCGCCTTGGCTGGGACTGGTCCCACTGGCGCAGGGTAGCAGGAAGCTCTCCACACACTCACCGGACCTGGGCTAGGACTGGGTCTGGGGGTTCCCTGAAGTCGGCAGAAATTCCTACTCGGCGGGAGGGGTGGGGTTCGGCCCGAGGGGGCGGGAGAGGTTCTGGGCCACGCTGCTCCTGGGCTGGGACTGGTCCCGCTGGCACAGGGTAGCAGGAAGCTCTGCACACACTCCACACATAGCTTCTGAAATAAACAATCAGCTAGAGAAAAATAGGGCGAAACCCAATCTGAAAAAAATACTGCAGTGAAAGAATTTATAACTGCATCTAAAGAAGACACTATCAAAAAAACATAGAGGAGATTAGAAAAATGACAAATTCCTTGACGGAGCAATACAGGAAAGAAATAGATCGCATGAAACATAGTCAAAGAAATATAGAGGAAATTAAAACCTCAATCACATCTCTTTAAAATAACATTTATTTTCAAAATAAAAAAATTCTCAGTCACAATCTTGCAAAACCATTTAAGTGAAAGTGAAGACAGAGTTGCAGCTCTTGAAGATGCTTGTGCCGCTAGTGAAAAGGTAAGAAAGGATCTCCTAAAAAAAAAAAGGATGCAGGAAAGAATAATTCATCACCTGCAAGATATGCAAAGATAAACAATGTGAGACTAAAAGGTATCAGTGAGAAAGGAGTCAATACAAATGACATTAAAAAATATGGGCAGAAGTAATAGCAGAAAACTTCCCAAATAAGAGGAAACATTCAGACATTCAGGTAACAGAAGCATACAGAAGGCCATGTAACCACAACCGAATGAAAAACAAAGTGAGACATATAATCGTCAAGATCCCAGAAATTCAGCACAAGAAAAATATACTGAAAGCATCTAGAGAAAAGAATCAGATCACATTAAAAGGAAAACCCATCAGAATTACTGCCGAATTTTCTTCACACACCATGAAGGCAAGAAGAGCGTGGAGCAGAGTACTTAAAGTTCTCTAAGAAAAATATTCCAGCCCAGACAACTATACACTGCAAAATTCTCTTTCAAGTTGGATGGAGAAGTGAAATACTTTCATGAAAAAGAACAGTTAAGAATTTTATGATGACAAAACCAACCATACACAGGCTACTGAAAGATGTTCTAGAGAGGGATCAAAATGACCAGAACTCCACGAATGAGATCAGAAGAAGCCAACTACATAGGGTAAACAAATAAACACAGGACAAAAAGGAGTAAAAGACAAGAGGTAAATAACATGTCAATAGTAAGTCAATACATATCAATTCTAACCATCAATGTAAATGGATTCAATTAACCAATTAAGAGAAACAGACTGGCATAGTGGATTAGGAAACAAAATCTAAAAATATGCTGTATACAAGAAATACATTTAACTCATAAAGACACAAATACGGTGAAAGTCAAAAGATGAAACACAATACTACGTGCCCCAGCACTTCAGAAAAAAGGAGAGGTAGTAATCCTATTCTCACACAGTCTCAACTTCAAACCAAAATGATCAAGCAAAATAAAGAAGGCCACTCTATACTGGTTAGGGGAAAAATTCAAGGGGAAAAAGTAACACTCATAAAATGTATGCACCAAACGCGGGAGCACCGAACTATATAAAGCAAATCTTAATGGACATGAAAAACCTAATATCGAATACCACCATTTTAACAAGAGACCTTAACACCCCTTATCCTCAAAACACAGATCAACGAAACAAAAACTTAGCAAAAAATAACAGAACTGAACCAGAGCTTGAAACAAATGGACTTCGTGGACATATACAGAGTGTTTCATCCAAACACACCTGAATACACATTTTTCTCAGATGCACATGAGTCATTTTCTAAAATAGATCACACACTGGTGCATAGATCATGCTTAAGTATATGTAAGAAAACAGAAATTATCCCATGAACATTATCTGACCGCAGTGCAATGAAACTGGAAATAATTGACAAAAGAAACCAGAAAAGAACTTTAATTATATGGAAATTAAATGACACTCTCCTCAGCAACCAATACTTCACAGATGAAATTAAACACGAAATTCAACAATATCTACAATTCAAGGAAAAATTAGCACAACTTGTCGGAAATTATGGGATATGATGAAAGCATTTCTCAGAGGGAAATTCATAGCTGTGAATTCACACATTAGGAAAACAGAAGGGGATCAGATAAATATCTTAATGCTACACCTTCAACAACTAGAAGAGGAAAAACAAACCAAACGCAGAACACAAAGACAGGAAGAAATCATAAAGAATAGAGCAGAAATTAATTCAATTGGGATGAAGAAAACAATTCAAAGAATTAAAAAAGCAAAAAGCTTTCCTTTGTTCTTTGAAAGAGTAAACAAAATCGATAAGCCCCTAACTAACCTCATCAAACAGAGGACAGAAAAATTGAAATAAAAGCAATAAGGAATGAAAAGGGTGTAATTACCACAGATCCAGTGGAAATTCAGAAGTTTGACAATAGCTACATTGTGAACCTTTACTCTCACAGAATAGAAGACACAGAAGAAATGGACAGATTCCTACAAAGTTACAATTGCCACAACTGAATCGACAAGACATAAACACTCTCAATATCCCAATAACAGCCAATGAAATACGAGACATAATTAAAAAGCTACCGGGAAAGAAAAGTCCAGGTCCGGATGGATTCACAGCTGAATTCAACAAGACATTTACAGAAGATGTAGTCCCTATACTCCTCAAAAACTTCCAGGAAATTGAAAAGTAAGCAGTCCTCCCAAAATCATTCTTGGAGGCAAGTATTATATTAATACCAAAAACAGGGAAAGATGCAACTAAGAAAGAGAACTATAGGCCTATCTCCCTCATGAACATAGATGCCAAATGTGCAATAGTATACTAGCAAATAGAATACAGGAAATCGTCAAGAACATCATACACCATGATCAGGTAGGATTTATCCCAGGGATGCAAGAATGGTTCAATATTTGAAAATCTATAAATGTAATATACTGTATCAATAGAGCACAAACTATAAATCACATGATCATTTCCATTGATGCATAAAAGGCTTTTGACAAATACCAACACTCATTCATGTTCAAAGTCCTACAGAAAATTGGAATAGATGGCCTCTACTTCAATCTGGTAAAAGCCATTTATGAAAACCCAAC
>NW_004525125.1:4582-5868 GCF_000260255.1 Octodon degus
AAACTAGGGCCCCAAAACTCGAAGACCCAATCCAGAAATGGGCATCCGAGATGAACACATACTTCTCAGAGGATTAAATTAAAGAAGCAAATAAATATACGAAAAAATGTTCCTTGCCACTAGATATCCAAAAAATGCAAATAAAAACAACACTGAGATATCATCTCACCCCAGAAAGAATGGCTACCATAAAGAAATCACCTAACAACAGATGTTGGAGAGGCTGTGGGGAAAAAGGAACCCTTCTCCACTGCTGGTGGGAACATAGAGTGGCGCAACAGTTATGGAAATCAGTATGGAGACTCCTTAGAAAAGTTGGACTGGAATTCCCATTTAACCAGCTATTCCTCTACTGGGAATTTTCCCAGATAATCTGAAAACATCATATCATAGTGATATATGTGTGCCTATGTTTATAGCAGCACAACTTCTGATAGCCAAATCTCGGAAACAACCAAAATGCCTATCACCTGAGAAATAGTTGAAAAAGATGTGGTATTTTAACACAATGGAGTATTATTCAGCTGTTAAGAATGATAAATTTGAAGCCTTCATACTGAAGTGGGTGCCACTTGAACATATACTCATAAGTGAAAAAAACAGACACACATGTGTAAATATCATACAGTCTTCCTTGTATAAGAACTCAAAAGAAGAAATACAAATAGAAAGGTATAATACAAGTACAAGGAAAGCCGGTTCTCAAGGACTAACTAGCCAAGAGAGGGAAAGGTGAAGAGCTGGGAAACATGAATAAGTCAAGCCGTACAGTTATATGTAGAAAATGGGCAAGGCAATGATCTTGAGAATCTTCAGAAGATTTTTTTTTTCGCAACTGGGGATAGAACTCAGGCCCTTGTGCTTGCCAGGGAAGCGCATATCCCATTGAGCCATCTCCCTGGCCCATTCAGAAGATTTTTTAATTTAGTTCTAAATTGGAAAGTTTCTCACCTTGACTAACTATATACACTGATACCTGTGAACTAAGCAACTGTACTGCAGAAGGTAATCTATATTAGTACTTTCATGCTTGGAGTGCATGTCATTCTGGTCTTCTAAATATGGCTGCTTGTCATGACATGCCAGTTGCTGCTATGATGTCTCACGAGTAGATGGTTGTTGAAAAAGAAGGGTGTGGTGAATGAAAGCAAGAGACAGGAAAAGGAATATTGTGGGACTGTCCTGCTTCAAGGTTGTATATGGTGAGATTTTTGGACTTATGTGCAAACATGAGAAGTATACAATTCTTTATGCCTATTTTTAAAGTACATTCTAATTTTTAAATG
>NW_004525125.1:7653-12647 GCF_000260255.1 Octodon degus
GAGAGCACATTGGCCAAGCAATGGCCGTGACTCATTCACATGGCTGATACTGACTAAGGTTCTACAATTTGAGGTACAGGATCTCAGGATAATTCCTGAGGGAATTTCACTGACCTTATCAGACCCAAAAGCTACAATTCTTCTTGCACAGGTCCTGCTTTACCTTGGTCTTAACCATCCAGCAGAAAAGTATGAAAACGAAGTACAAGAAGTAAAACCATGCTGTTATTTTGAGCTGTAGGTGACTCAGGTCAACAATTTCTGACAATGCTAGTGAAGCGGAAGACCCAAAACTATTATGGCCTACTGAACTCTTTCAGATTATTTTTCTGAGTTAACACGCCTATAATATTCAAATAATGGAACTTAACAAAAAATGGTTATACAGATGAATGTCCATTTTTTATCTGTGTATTCAAAGTGGTTAGGATAGATATATAGTTACATTCTCTTATGAATAGAGTGATTTGTTCTAATGGTGTTTGTAGATAGGATATCATGTCCGCATCTTATACAGCAATTAACCACTGGGAGGAATTATGCAATGTGTTAATTATTGAAACTGTCCTACCAGTTTGATTTGAAAGTGTCTCATTGCTATTTGTTTATCAATAAAATTATGGAAAAATACAAACAGGTTGTTGACCCTCCAGAAGTGTTTATTTTTATTAACCTACAGCCTAGGCTGTTGAGCTTAACCTCACTATCTATCTGCGTATCAAACATCTTAGGCATAACATGGAACAGGTATTTGTCATAAAGTATTTATATGTTAAACTTTACCTCTGTACAGAATATAAAGAAAAAATTTTTAAATTGAAATATATTTTAAAAAATAGGAATAAACAATTACATATTTTTACACACAAGTTTAGAAATCTATTCATATACAGCATTGTAACAAGACAGTGTCCTTACACTCCTTTTCATCTCTCCTACCTTCATTCACCACCCCCTTCCTTTTTAAACCCACATCTACCTGAAAGACAACACAACAGCAACTGGCATGTCATGACAACAGCATATATTCAGAAGATCAGAATGACAGGCACTCCAAGCATGAAACTACCAATACACATTACCAACTCCAGTGTAGTTGCTTAGTTCACAGGTATCAGTATATATAGTTAGTCAGGGTGAGAATACTATCAATTAACTGCTAGCTTCTAAAATCATCTGAAGATCCTGAGGAACATTGCCTTGCCCATCTTGTACATGTAAATGCATGGCTTTGCCCCTGCCATGTTTCTAGCTTTTTTCTTTGCTCTCTCTTCATTGTCTAATCCTCAAGTTCTCGCTTTCTTTTTAATTGTGTTATACCTTTCTACTTGTATTTCTTCTTTTAATTTCTTATACTAGGGAGACTAGATTATATTTACATATTTGGGTCTGGTTTATTTCACTTATGAGTATACCTTTGAGTGGCATCCACTTAAATATTAAGTTTTCAAGTTTATCATTCTACATAGCTGAGTAATACTCCATTGTATACAAATACAACATGTTTTTCATCTATTCCTCAGTTACCAAGCACCTTGGCTGTTTCCAAGATTTGGCTATCAAATTGTGCTGCTATAAACATAGGTACACATATATCACTATCTCTCTGCAGCTTTTCTAGGGTAATAGGCCCAAGTGGTTATTAATTATTTTAAAGCAAGCTTTTTCTGCAGTATTTGAGGTAGTAATCCTGAATATATTTACAGGATGGCCAGAGCAAGGTTTGCTTGAAGAAAACTTGTGCTGAAGTAGAACAGGTTCAGTACAAATAAAAAGAAAAAAAAGATGGTCAATGATTGTCAGACATTACCGGCCAGCGATCTCGAAAGCACTGCACTGGACAGTGATTGCTGCAAATTTGAGCCTGATGATTAGTTGGAATTGTGGTTTCTGTTTGGTGTAGATTTGACCCAGGAAATTGGTATGAATTCAACCTGCCAATTTGTCCATATTTAGGCCTGTGATTATTCCAAATTGAGGCCTGCTGATTGATCCAAATTGATTCACCTTCAAGATGCAGGTCTGGGCCGATGGGACCTACTGGTGCCAGACCAGGTGCAGTGTGGATGAGACCCTCTTCCACTCCCTTGGGATGCTGCCCACCACTCTTCAGCACCTCTCCCATTAAGCCCCCCAAGTAGGAATTTCTGCCCCATTCCAGGAACTCCCAGATCCAGTCCTAGCCCACAATCAGTGAGTTTGTGGGAGAGTTTCTGGATATGCTACTCCAGTGGGACCTACCGGTCCAAGCCCAGGCACAGTGTGGGTGAGACCCTCTCCCACCCCTTTGTGATGAATACAACCACTCCGTAGTACCTGCCCACACCACCCACCGAGTGGGAATCTGTCACGTTCTGGGAAGCCCCAGATCCAGTCCTAGCCCAGGCCCAGTGAGTGTGTGGGAGAGCTGGCTCTGCACCCTACTGACTTTGACCCTCCAGACTGAGTTCAGGCCTGGCATACAGGCCTGGGGTGAAACCTTGCAGCTGCAATCCCTGCAGAGAGGGTAGGGGACAGAACCACCCAGATAGTTCAGGAGCAAAACATCTCGCCAGAGGGGCACAAACAGGTTCAACTGCAAAGTCAGCAGCAGGAAGGAGCTGAGCACAGCAGCCAGACCCAAGCCAGGCACAACTGGATAAATCCAAACTTTGTATATCTGCACTTGAACTTTAGTAGGTACTAAGATTATAACTGCATGAAATATCTGCAACAAAGGTCAGAAGACAGTGCTACACAAAACGACAAGGAGAAGGAGCAAAATACAATCTCAGAACACAAGCCCACTCATAACAAGAGCAGAGGACACTAGCACAGAACAAATTGGTAATCATACAGCTGAAATCAATGAATCAAAGGCTTCTGAAATAAAGAAACAGCTACAGAAAGGTATAGAGGAACTCAGATTGGAAATAAAAAAGAAAGCCGTGAATTAATAATATCTGCAGTAAAGAATCAAATGCAGAAACATATGGAGGAAACCCAATGCCCAATCAGAACAAGTTCAGAGGACACTAGCACAGCACAAATGTATGAATTAATAGCGTAGATAGTAAATAAGCAACAGCAGAAAGTCATAGAGGAACTCAGAGTGCAATTCTTTTCTGAAATAAAAAAAGAATTCTCAGAACTCATAGCATTAGAAGTAAAGAATCAACCCAAAGATGGGTTGAAATCATAAAGATTAGAGCAGAAATTAATTCAATTGAGACAAACAATAGAGTTCAAAGAATTAAAGAAACAAAACGCTGGTTCTTTGAAAGGTTAAATAAAATCGATGAGCTCCTATCTAACTTCGTCAAAAACAGGAAAGAAAAAATTCAAATACAAGCAATAAGGAACGAAAAGGGTGTAATTACCAAAGACCAAGTTGAAATTCAGAAGATTACCAATAGTTACTTTGAGAATCTTTACTCTCACAGCATAGAAGACACAGAAGAAATGGACAGATTCCTAGAAAACTACAAATTACCACAACTGAATTGGCAAGATATACCCACTCTCAATGAACCAATAGCAGCCAATGAAATATGAGATGTAATAAAAACCTACTGACAAAAAAAAAGTCCAGTCTGGATGGATTCACAGCTGAATTCTACAAGAAATTTACAGACGATGTATGCTCCATACTCTCAGTCTCTTCACTGAAAATGAAAAGGAAGAAATCCACCCAAAATCATTCTTGGAGGTAAGTATTATTCTGATACCAAAGCCAGGAAAAGATGCAACTAAAAAAAGAGAACTACAGACCAATCTTCTTCATGAATATAGGTGCAAAAATTCTCAATAAAATTCTAGCAAATAGAATACAGCAAATCATCACGAAGATCATATACCATAACCAGGTAGGATTTATTTCAGGGATGCAAGATGGTTCAATATTCGAAAATCTGTGAAAGTAATACACTATATAAATAGAGAGAGAGCTGAAAGCCACATGATCTTCTAAATAGATGCAGAAAAGGCTTTTGACGAAGTCCAACGCTCATTCATTCAAAGTCCTAAATAAAATTGGAATACATGGCCCCTACTTCAATTTGGTAAAAGCCATTTTAGAAAACACAACAGCTAACATAATCCTAAATGGGGAAAAACTGAAATCTTTTACTCTTAGATGTGGTACAAGTCAAGGATGTACTCTATCACCCCTCCTATTCAATATAATTCTGGAATCATTAGCTACAGCCATTAGACAAGAAAAAGAAATAAAAGGAATAAGAATAGGCAAAGAATTTAAATTATTATTATTTGCAGAAGACATGCTACTTTACTTGGAGGACCCAAAAAACTCCACCAAGAAGCTACTAGAATTAATACAGAAATTCAGTAGCATCGCAGGTTACAGAGTCAGTACTCAAAAATCAACAGCATTCCTCTACACAGCCAACAAAAACACTGAGAGGGAAATTATAGAAACAATACCTTTTAACATAGCACCAAGGAAAATGAAATACCTTGGATTTAATCTAACTAACAAAGTCAAAGATCTTTTCAAGGAAAATTACAGTACTATGTAGAGACAGATTGTAAAGGATTTCAGAAAATGGAAAAATATTCCATGCTCCTAAACAGGAAAAACCAACATTGTGAAGACAACCATACTCCCAAAATGACAAAGGTGTGATTCTTTTTTTACTATGGAGTAATACTCACCTATAAAATAAGATAAACTCAAAACTTTTATATTTAAGAGGATGCCGAGTCCTAGCCCAGGTCCTGTGAATGTGCGGAGAGTTTCCTGCTACCCTGTGCCGGCAGGACCAGTCCCAGCCCAGGCGCAGCGTGGGCCGGACCCTCTCCCAGCCCCTCGGGCCGCACCCCACCACTCCCCAGTGCCTCCCCACCCAGCCCGCCTAGTACGATTTTCTGCCTTGTTCCGGAGCCCCCAGACCCAGTCCTAGCCCAGGTCCAGTGAGTGTGCGGAGAGTTTCCTGCTACCCGCGCCGGCGGGACCAGTCCCAGCCCAGGCGCAGCGTGGGCCGGACCCTCTCCCA
>NW_004525125.1:12747-26275 GCF_000260255.1 Octodon degus
CTTGGAGGACCCAAAAAACTCCACCAAGAAGCTACTAGAATTAATACAGAAATTCAGTAGCATCGCAGGTTACAGAGTCAGTACTCAAAAATCAATAGCATTCCTCTACACAGCCAACAAACACACTGAGAGGGAAATTATAGAAACAATACCTTTTAACATAGCACCAAGGAAAATGAAATACCTTGGATTTAATCTAACAAAGTCAAAGATCTTTTCAAGAAAATTACAGTACTATGTAGAAAGAGATTGTAAAGGATTTCAGAAAATGGAAAAATATTCCATGCTCCTAAACAGGAAGAACCAACATTGTGAAGACAACCATACTCCCAAAATGACAAAGGTGTGATTCTTTTTTTACTATGGAGTAATACCTATAAAATAAGATAAACTAAAAACTTTTATATTTAAGAGGATGCCACTTGAAGATACAATCATAAGTGAAACAAAACAGACAAACATGTGTAAATACACTACAGTTTTCCCAGTATATTAACTCAAAAGAAGAAATACAAATAGAAATGTATAATGCAACGGAAAGGAAAGCAAGAACTTGAAGACTAATTAATTAAGAGAGGGAAAGGAAAAGAGCTAGGAAACATGACAGTGGCAAGCCATGAAATTATATAACCATAGACAGCATTGTAGCAGGACAGTCCCAGAACATTCCTTTTCCTGTCTCTTGGCTTCATTCACCATCCCCTTCTTTTTGAACAATCATCTACCAAAGAGAAAGCATGGCAGCAACTGGCATGTCATGACAAGCAGGTCGAAGGCTTTATATTGAAATGGATTTAGAAGACCAGAATGACAGGCACGCCAAGCATGAACACACTATTACAAATTGCCATCTTCAGTGCAGTTGCTTAGTTCACAGGTGTCAGTATATACAGCTAGTCAGAGTGAGAATAATTCCAATTAACTGCTAGATTTAAAATCTTCTAAAGATTCTCAGGATCATTGCCTTACCCATCTTCTACATATAACTGTGTGGCTTATCACTGTCATGTTTCCTAGCTCTTCTCCTTTCCCTCTCTTAATTAGTCTTTGAATTCTTGCTTTTTTTTAACTTGTATTATGCCTTTCTATTTGTATTTCTTCTTTTGAGTTCTTATACTAGGGAAATTATATGATATTTACACATGTGTGTCTGGTTTTTTTCACTTATGAGTATATATTCAAGTGGCATCCATTTCAATATAAAGTCTTCAAGTTTATCATTCTTTATAGCTGAGTAATACTCCTTTGTATAAAAATACCACATCTTTTTCATCCATTCCTCAGGTGACTAGCATCTTAGTTGATTCAAGATTTGATTATCACAAATTGTGCTGCTATAAACATAGGTACACATATATTACTATGATATCATGTTTTCAGTTCCTCCAGTCCTAGTTTGAATAGGATTGAATAGGATTTCCAGTCCTAGTTTCTAAGGAGTCTCCACACTCATTTCCATAGCAGTTGCACCAGTCTACATTCCCACCAACATTGGAGAAGGGTTCCTTTTTCCCCACAGCCTCTCCAACATTTGTTGTTGGGTGATTTCTTTATGATACCATTCTTTCTGGGGTGAGATGATATTTCATTGTTGTTTTTATTTGCATTTCGTGGATGGCTAGTGATGTGGAGCATATTTTTCAGATATTTATTCACTTCTTTAATTTCATCCCCTGAGAAGTGTGTGTTCATCTCAGATGCCAATTTCTGGACTGCGTCTTTAAATATTGGGGCCCTAGTGTTTTTAATTCTTTATAAATTCTATTGAGCAGACATTTGTCTGTGTACGTATTTGTCAAGATTTTTTCAAAATTTGTGGGCCGTCTTTTCATTTTATTTGAAATTTCTTTTAATGTTCAAATACTTCTCAATAAGGGGAAGTCCCAGTTGTTAATTATTTCAAGGATAACCCGTGCAATTTGATTTTTGTTCATGAACTCTTTGCCTACCCTTATGTCTTCAAGAGTTCCTCCTACTCTCTTACAGGAGATTTAGTGTTTCTCTTTCAATGTTTACATTGTTAATCCATTTTAACTTTAGCTTATTGTTTTGTGATAGATCTAACTTAAGTTTTTGTGTTAAGCAAGTATAGAGCCAGATTTTCCAGCACCATTTGTTAAAGAGGCTATCTTTCCTCCAGTGAGTATTTTTGGTCAGTTGTAAAAAACATCGTGGCTCAGTTTGCTATTAGAGGCTTCAGTGTCTTTTAATCTATTCCATTGATCCACAGGTTTATTTACTTGCCAGTACCATGTTGATTTTATCATAGTAGCTTTGTAGTATAATTTGAAGTCAGGAATTGTAATGCATCCTGCCTTGTCTTTTTTTTTGCCAGGGTTGAGTTTGTTATTCTATATTTTTTCTGATTCTACATAAATTTTAGGAAAGATTTCTTTAGGTCTGGGAGGTATGCTGGTGCTAGCTTCATATGAGTTGCATTAAATCTGTACAGCAGTTTTTGGAGTATGGCCATCTTCACAATGTTGGTTCTTCCTATCCAGGAGCAGGGAATAGTTTTGTATTTTCTTAAATCCTCTTCGATCTCTTTTTTCAGAATTCTATAATTTTCCTTGAAAATATCTTTGATTTCTTTAGTTAGATTAATTCCAAGGTGTTTCCTTTTCCTTGGTACTATTGTAAAAGGTAATGCTTCTATAATTTCCCTCTCAGTGTGTTTGTTATCTGTGTAGAGGAATGCTATTGTCTTTTGGGTATCAGCTTTCTTTCCCGCTCCACCACTACTTTTGTGTATTATGTCTAGTAACTTTTTGGTGGAGTTTCTTGGGTGTTCCAAGTAAAGTATCATGTCATCTGAAAACAATGATAATTTAACTTCTACTTTACCTATTCTTATTCCCTTTATTTCTCTCTCTCATCTAATGGCTGTAGCTAATGATTCCAGAACTATATTGAATAGGAGAGGAGATATACAACATCCTTGTCTTGTACCCGATCTTAGAGTAAAAAATTTCAGTTTTTCAGTAGCTCAACATAGCTGTCGCTAATCTTCTAAATTTCCACTGTGTCTGTGTTGATTAAACCCTTTTCGTTCCTTAGTTTTGTATTCAAATTTTATCTTTCATCTTTTACATGAGGTTAGCTAGGGGCTTATTGCTTTTATTTAATCTTTCAAAGAACTCCCTTTTGTTTCATTAATTCTTTGAACTGTTTTCTTGGTCTCAGTTTAATTCATTTCTCTTCTAATTTTTATGATTTCTTCCCATCCTTGGGCTCTGCGTTTAGTTTCCTCTACCGTTTCCAGTTATTAGAGGTGCAGCATTAGTGTTCATTTGTTCTCTTTCTGTTTTGCTAATGTCTGAGTTCACAGCTGCAAACTTCCCTCTGAGAACTACTTGCATCGCAACCCATAAACTCCGATATGTGCTCAAATTTTCATTTAAATGTAGATAGTGTTCAAATTTATGTTTGGTGTCATCTGTGACCCATTGATTGCTGAGTAGTATGTTGATTGATTTAAATATATTTAGGGGTTTATTTCACTTCTCCATCAAACTTGAAAGAGATTTTTGGAGAGTATAGTAGTCTGGGTTGTAATTTGTTTTCATAGAGGATTTGAAGTACTCTGCTCCATGCTCTTCTTTCCTACATGGTTTGTGAAGAGAAGTCTGCTGTAATTTTCATGAGTTTTCCTTTGAATGTGATGTTTCTTTTCTCTAGTGGCTTTCAGTATATTGTTCTTGTGCTAATTTCTGGAAACTTGACTGTTACATTTATTGGTGTGTTTTTACTTTCGTTGAAGTTATTTGGTGTTCTGTGTTCTTTGGTTACTTGAATGTCAGATTGTTTCCTCATATTTGGGAAGTTTTCTGCTATTATCTCTGCCCATATTTCTTTTATATCATTTGTATTGACTCCTTTTTTCTCGTGGATGCCTGTTAGTCTCACATTGTTCATCTTTGCATCGTCTTGCAGGTGATAAGTTATTTCTTCCTGCATTCTAGTTGATTTTAAGAGATCTTTTCTTACCTTTTCACTAGGTGCGACAACGTCTTCAATATTTGAAACTTTATCTTCACTTTCACTCAAAAGGCTTTGCAAGCTAGTGATTGAAATTTTAAGTTCCTCTGTATCTCTTTGACTCTTCTTCATGGGATCTATATCTTTCCTGTGTTGCTCTTTAAAAGAATCTGTCATTTTTCTAATCTCCTTTATTTTTTGTCAGTGCCTTCTTTAGAAGCAGTTATTAATTCTTCTACCACACAGAAATTTTTTCCATAAATTTATTGAGAAATAAATATAGCAATGACACAGTTTCAAACCAAACTGGTAGGACAGTTTCAATAATTAACACATTGTATACATTCTTCCTAGCGGTTAATTGTTGTACAAGATCAGACATGATATTCTACTTACAAACACAATTAGAACAAATCCGTCTATTCATTAAGAGAATGTAACTGTATATTGATCCCAATCATTTGAATATACAAATACAAAATGGACATTCATCTGCATCCCCCTTTTGTTGTTAAGTTCCGTCTGATAGGGTTTCTTCCATATATTTCTGCATTTGATTCTTTACTTCACATGCTATCAATTCAGAGATTTCTTTTTTATTTCAGAGGTTATTTTTATCTGAGATCCTCTATGTGTTTCTGTATAGAGAAACACATATCTTCCATATATTTCTGCATTTGATTCTTTACTTCAGACACTATTAATTCAGAGAATTCTTTTTTCATTTCAGAGGTTATTGATGATCTGATTTTTCTCAATACATTTCTGCAGTTGTTCCTTTACTTCAGACACTTTTGATTCAGACATTTCAACTGTGTGATTCTGTTTCTTCTGTGCTTGTGTCCTCTGCACTTTCACCAGGTGGGCTCGAGACCTGAGATTGAATTTTGCTCCTTCTCTTTGTCTTTTCATATAGCACTGTCCTCTGACCTTTGGTGTAGAACTCAGGTGCAATTTTAACCTTAGCACCTACTGAAATTCAAGTGCAGGTCTAGTAAGTTTGAGTTCATCTGGTTGTGCCTGGCTTGGGTCTAGCCATTGTGCTCAGCTCCTTCCTGCTGTAGCCTTAGGAAGTGAACCTCTTCTGCCCATCTGACAACATGTTCGGCTCCTGGATTAGTTGGATGGTTCTTGCCTCTTGTATCTCTGTAGGGATTTCACCTGCAGAGTTTCACTCCAGGCCTGTATGCCAGGCCTTGTCTGTTTCTGGAGAGGTCCAGGGGCACAGAGTAGTATAGAAGTTCTCCCACACACTACCCTGGCCTGGACTTGGTCTGGCTTTTGGGGGTCCTGAGAGCACAGCAGAAGTTATCACTCCGTCGGTGGGTTTGGGAGGGCTCCAGAGGTTTGGAGGGGTCCCAAGGGTCCAGCAGAGGGTCTCACTCACACAGCGTGACAATATTTTTTCAGCAAAAATGTAAATGAATCATGAATGAAAAAGTAAATTTATGAAGACATAAAATTACAGATTTTTTTAGCATTTACATTTTTCTTTTTTAGTATTGCCTTTAACTATTTAATGATAACTACAACAATTAGCCACTGACATTTTCATATGACCCATGGAGATATAAATAGTTCTCCTCCAGTAAGTGGATGGACCTTGCACTCAGGGCCCATAAGTTCACTTTCTCAGATAGAATCCTGATCACTCTCTTGGCTCCAGACCTTTCTCTCAGTACTGTTATGGTTTGTCTCTATGTGTCCCCACAAAGCCTCATGTAGTCATGGGGCAGACTTCTATACTTAGAAATTAACTTAAGATCTGCTGAGGTTATAGGATCCAAGGCTGAGATTATGGGTCTGAGCACTGCTGAGACGTTGGTGCAAGTGCTACACACACCAAGGGGCAGATGCAACATAAGAGAGATAGACTTGCTGTCTGCAGCCATTGTTGCTGCTATTTCTCCATTTTGCTCTCTCCTTTTTGCTACCACCATGTGAGGTTGATCTCTGCAGTGTGAACCTCTGCCTTGGAGCCACCTGAGTATGGATTAAAACTTCTACTGTGACCTAAATAAACCTTTCCTTGCTTCATTTTGGATGTCGGGTATTTGTATCAGCAATGAGAGAAGATGAAAAGAGACAAGTGTTCTCTGCACAGCAGAATACATACAGGACCACACAGAGAATCACAGGTGGTCATCTGTGGTAGCGTATTTCCTGAGGAAATGACAGACAGCCAAATGACCCCGTTGGCACAGTGACACACATCAGTCATGTGGAAGCAACATATCTATCCAGGGTCTCAGTGGGAATCCCAGGTAAAGAAGGGAGGATAGGAAGGTCTGGCATTATTCTTTCTTCCGATTCTGCCATAAAATATCCAAGGCTGGATGACTTACGCAGACAAAGCTTATTTAGCTCACCATTTTAGAGGCCACCTTAGAGAGTCCCATTTGCGCATGGCACTGTAAGTAATGCGTGTGTGACACAAACTACGTGGTGAGACAAGAAGATGAGGGTAAGAAGAGCTGATTTTGTTCATTTTTGTTTGTTTCTGCAGTACTAGTGGTGGAATCCAGCGACATCACAATGAGTTTATTGTCCATGCTTATTTTTTTCAATTGAAACAGGATCTTGTTGAGGCACTAGACTTCTCAGGCTGGGCTGCCACTTGCAGTCTCCCTGCTTCAACCTCACAGACTGCTGGTATTATAAGACTGGATCATCACGCCCAGGAAAAGGCTGTGTCTCATAAGAATACACTTGCAGGACCAGCGGGTTGAGTCTTATTTGAACCACTTTAGTCCCCCAGGGAAACTTTCCTGTGGCCTTGCACTTGAATTTCCTTTTAAAGGTCCCACCACCTCCTAAGGTGAGCATGCTAGGATGCTTACCAATTACTTCTCGTAACTGTCCTAATGATGTTTCACGAAGAGTAATTCATGGCCTTGGTCCCATTGTCCACTCCCTGGTATTCACCAAAAGGTGATATATGACCATCTTCCAGACCTCATCTGTCATGCGCTGACTGCAAACTTTGAACTGCATATTTGCAGAGATGAAGCCCATGGGCCTCAACTGCTGCACTCTGCTCCAGATTTGGACTTCCATTGCTGGACTTCATGGTCCTACTTGCAGTTTGATCCAGCAAGCTGATGACTCTCACAGGCTTCACCAAGGTCCTCTCTGTAAATAAGGCCTTGTTTTTTTTGTTTGCTTTATTTTGGTCCTGGAAATTGAACTCATCACCTCGCACTTACCAGACAAAGGTTGCACTGTTGCGATATATCCCTAGCCCTGTCAATCATATTCTCATACAATACAATCAGTATATGCTCTGGTTTAGCTGTCTTCATGCAGAGGCAGCAGAAATGAGTAAGTGCAACAGACAGTGTCTGCCCACAAGCCCACCATAATTGACTCTGGACCTTTGTAATAAATTTGCTGACCCATGATTGAGATTCACATGCTGGCTTCCAACCCACCCCCCAGTTAAGAGCTACAGAACACAAGCTTGAGTGTAGAGGCATACCCAAGACTTCAGATCTAAGCCCTACTCAGTATAACCCTGTTCCATAATACACACTCAATGACCCTGAAACCAAACAGGGCCCAAGCCACACATCAGAGACATACAGAGATACATGAGACATTACTGAAGAGAAAGAACAGTCACAAAAACAGAGGAGGGACAAAAGAGTAGGATGGGCAGAGAAAGAGATACAGACAGATAGGCAGAGAGAAATTGAAAGAGAGATAGAGAGACAGACCTCAGAAAACAGCAACCAGGCAGACAATGTCTACAAATTGAAGGACAGTAAGAAGCCATTTATTCAATTGTGGACCTTAAATGAGTATTGATGAAGTACTCAATAAGATAAATGAGATACACCCAGAATGTGTTACCAGAAAACTGCCTATTAATAGAAATCCTATATTGTAAGTTAACAAGGGACTCCAGGGTGAGGAATGTGGGGACAAATAAGGTCAAGTAATACAAGTGCCAGTAGTGGGGAGATAAACAGGTCCGCGCAAACCATGGAGTACTCTTGATGTGGAAAGCAGATGAGGTACAGTACATACCCAGGGAGGGAGTCCAGTATAGGATGCATAGGATGCCTACATGATGTACTGCAGGACTCCATTTCCATGGTTCTGAAAAGGATCAGTGATGGGGGCAGTAAAAAGTTCAAAGGATTCCAGGAGCAAGTGATTGGAGGGGTCACAGGACATCCTTCGCAGGTGAGGGACAGCTCAATTCCTTGATGGTCACGTGTGTTCCACATGGTAGATAGGTCAGCATTTGCAGAGCAATGACCTACGAAAGCAGACTTTGTAGGTATGAGGATAATCATGGATAAAATTGCTTTAGAAGAAAATCAGGTGACCCAGGGAGACATCAGGCAAAAGGAACAGCTATCTCACAGATGAAGGCAGATGTGAGCCTGCCTGGGGATCTTAAGAATTAGGCATCTGGTGCGGCTGCAATCTGCGGATTAGGGGAGCACAGCAGACCTTCTGGGTCTCTGCAAAGGAAAAATATACTGCCTGACATGTTGGATGACTGTAACCAAAGTTCTCAGGGAAACTTCAGCAGGAAAATTTTGAGGATGAGCCCAGACTGGACAATGAGGCAATCCATTGAGACTCTGACTCAATGTAAAATAAAAAGATGTGTCTCTATGAGCTCAGAAGGAAGACCCTGTGTTCAATCCCCCAACACGTACACAGACTCACTCACACACACACACACACACACACACACACACACACACACACACTCATACTGATTATCTTGATTTCATACACATTTGCTTAATTTAATGTAGATTTACTATACACCAAGAGCTACAAGGGGAAGGAATCAAAATCAGAAACTCCTTGAGAAAAGAAAGTTGAGTGTAGCGAAGTGTAGATTGGCAGGAGAGTGAGAGCTTCCAGTGAGGCCAAGAGAGCACCCACAGACGGTCATTAAAGTCAAGGTCTAAGCCCAAACCCTCATCCCTCAGGACCCAGAACTCTACTCCCTGTGCCTTGACCCCATTAGAAGCAAGACACCCACAGAAGATGGCTCCAGAGATGTGCTGTCCTTGGGCTCTAATATTTTAGGCAGCTCCAGAGCAGGATAGCCCGCATATTCAAGCTTCATAAGACCATGGAAGGCTCTGCACAGGCAGCAGCACACAGAGGAGTAGGACAGCTGTGCACCAACGCCCGAGGAGCTGAAGCCAGGTGAAGGACCTGTGTTCTCCCTCCCCAACCTCACTCCGTCCTTCTGTCTTTTCAGTTTCACTATGATTTTGACTCTATCATGCTGTCTGTGTGTATCCCTCTTGGCCGTAGACCATTGCTGTGATGCAGTGCACAGCCAGGAGTTTGAGATACTCCCCCCAGTATCATGGGATTGCTGGCCATGCCACCATGAAGACTTTTAGTAAGGTTTGAGGAGCACAAACTATAGTGTTCTCCGCTAGTTTCTCAGCCTATTTGTATCAATTTCCTTCTGAAAAATCACAGTATTCACAGGACCTGGCACATGAACCAGGGGTGACAATGGCTAATTGCCTTTCCCATACTCAGTGCAATGCCTAGGCACAGGGCTAAGACTTGAAGCTCTCCCTTGAGAATACCTGTATTTCCATCTCAGTATCATTTGTCTTCAGGACCTGAGACTTCTTTGTCTGGTGCCCATCCTCCCTATTGCAGGGTTCAACCTCAGTCTCAGTCTCTCTGTCTCTATCTCTCATTGCCATGCCTTCCTTAGTTTCTTTACCTCTCTCTCACACGGGTAGAGTTCAAAGTGTCTTCTCTAATGGCCTGGACAGTGACTAGCCATTCTGGTTTCCTCTTCTGGGACATGGGTGCACAGGAAGCAGTTGACACGGCAAATAACACACACAGTACTACACAGGGCAGTGCCCAGCATGATGGCTCTCCACACAATAGTCCGCAGTGGCTACCAGGACAGCTGAGGAACATCGGGGTTCGTGGGATTGTCCTGAATCCTTGGCCAGCCACGGAAGGATAGAGGCCAGCAATGCAGAGTGTGAAAACCTCTGCCTTATGGCTCTACGGCCAGAGTCTCACAGTCCAGGATAAATGAGTTCTTTCCGGCTGCTCCTGGATTTGTGGGAGATGACTTTGAGTCACCTTGTCCCTTCCCCATCAGGTGCTGACATGGGGGCCACAGCACAAGCCCTCTGGGTCTGTCTCCTGGGATACATCATCTACACGGCTGCAGGTATCTGAGTCTGGGTTTGCGGGCTAGCCTGTGTGCACACAGAATGAAGAATCCTGTCCTACCTCTAGGCCACCTGGGGGTCTGCATGGCACCAGGCTAGGATAACAGGCTGCAGAGATGAAGCAATTGGGTGCAGAGCGTAGCCCTCCTACCTCTCAGCTGCGCAACATCCCTAATGTTTCTGTGCCACTTTATCCCACCTCATTCTGATAGCACCTTACACAGTACAGTCTAAGTGCACATCCTGCCCTTCCTCAGCATGAGCAACTGCCCACATGTCACCTGTAATTAGCACAAAAGCAACACTGTTCCTGGGCTTTCTTCCCCAGCCAGTAGACAAGTGTGGCACTTTTTCTTCCTTGTGGAGATACCACAGATGAGCACCTGGAGAATGTCACTGTACAGAGGTCTGAGTTCTGAACAGCTAGGACTTACTCCAAAAGTGACTTTGCTCTGTGTATTGGTGTGCACCCCACATGCCCAGCAAACAGATTTCTAGGTGTGGTGGTCTCCTTCATCTGCTTGGAACAGCAGTCCCTCTTTGGGAAAGGCAGGTGAGGGGTGGGTCTGTATGTATACCACTGGGGTGGTGGAGCATAAGACTCAAGCCTAAGTCTCAGAGGGGAGTGTGGCCTTAGAACTCTCCTGCTTGAGGCCCAGAGACAGAGCCCCCTGCAGTGCTCATGCTTACCCAACCTGATATAACCTGCACCTTAGTAACTGAGACACAGGACACCTACAGGATCCTTTTCTGATTCCCACCAGCTCTTACCCAACTATCAGATTTACTGTGTGCTGACTCTGCCCCCAGGCTACGTGATTTCCTCAGAAGGGACAGGCAGTGACTTGTCAGATGAGCTTGACCCAAACAATCCCTCCCTGAACGCTATATTTGCAATCCTGCCTGGACGCCCTGGCAAGTGGCTCTGTTCTTCAACAATGCTCTGGTGTGCTCTAAAGCTCCGGTGCATCCCCCGTGGGTGCTGACAGCTGCACAGTGCTGGAAGCCGTAAGCAAGAACAGGGGAGGGTGTTTGCATTGCAGGATGGGCAAAAGGCTGGTCTGGGGGCTTCTCTTGGACAAGAACATTTGGTTAAATCTCCCAGAGCAGTGATGCACCAGGGCCAGACTGGAGATTCAGCAGATAGGGAAGAATATTGGCCCAGAGTTTGGGGAAGTTTCATTTTTTGTTTTAGGTGCCAACTGAACCCAGGGCTTCCAACTTGCAAGGCAAGCATTCTACCACTGAGCGAAATCCCCAGGCCCTAGGCCCAGAGATTATTTCTGACATTACAGAAGGCTGGAGCCGGTTGTGGGCCTTATCATCCGTGGCTGGACTTGGCCAGGACTGAGATTTAAAACTCTAGGCTTGGGAAAGGGTAGAGCTACAGCCACTTCTCCAGGCTGAAGGAACATTCACCTCTCTTGACTGGGTCTGAAAGACCAGGAGAGACTTGAGCATGAGGGAGGAGAATACAAGCCTGTCCCTGGGATTGACATAGGTACAAAAGTGCAGAGAATGAGGTGGATTGACAGAATCAGTTCAGTCTCAAGGGACCAGGTGGTGGACAAGGGGCCTTTAGTCAAGAGAGTGTATGGGGACTTTGTCAAGTGGAGAGAGACAATTAAGGACAGAGTGCGATGGATGGGAACTAAGGTATGCATGTGGGTGCAGGGCAGGGTATACAGTGAGACAAGGCAAATGCTCTCTCAGCAGCATAAATATCTAAGAGTATGATTTTAAACAAATTAATGCTAATGCAAACATCTGTGATGAACATGATATTCACATTTAAATCAGGCAGGATTTGGGGGTGTGGAGTTAGAATGAGCAGCAGTATCAAAAGCTGTCTTCCCTTCAATTTGTGCTACTTTGCTCATGATGGATTTTTTGGATTAATTTTTAATTTTAAAGATATAATAGTACAGTGTTATACAACTTGCTTTACCAATATTCGTGGCTTCCTACATTTACATCTTAGTCCGTGCTTCTCTTGTCTCAATGTTGGGATGTTGGCTGGAGCTGGAACTGGAGATAGGGATTGGATTAGGATGCTGTCCAAGAGGGAATGACCATGGCAACAGGGATGGGTCTGGGCATGGTTCACACTTGGAGTGGGGATGGTGAAGAAATTGATGTTGAGGATGAGGAAGGGATGTGTTTAGGATTGAAATTGGGCGTGCATATGAATTGGGCTTCTAGCCAGGGCTTACTACTGACTGCCCCATTGCCATCAGATTCTACACCGTTGGACTGGGTCTGCAGAGACTTCCCAACCTTATCAATCAGGGGTGCAAATGATTGAGGCCAAGTACTCTGTGCAACACCCAGAATACACAGTCCCTTGGGAAGGCAAAAACTCATGCTCTTCAAGTTGAGCAAAACTGTTGAACTAACAGAAAACACCTGGGTCATCAACGTTGCCTCCACATGTCCAAAACCTGGAACCAGGTGCTTGGCGTCATCCTGGAATCACCCAATGGATGGTGAGTTTTGTGGTCCTGTCTCTGGATTCACTGATACTTATGGCTATCTCTGCCGAGGAATGTATCTCTTTAAATTTTTTTTAATTTTATTTCATTTTGAAAAGTGAAAACAAATATTAAAACTAAAAAAGAAAGATGGTAACATACAACAATATATATATTTCATATTTTCTTTTTTTATGTATTTAGCAAAGGGTCTACATGGTCTCACTACATATATCTGATTCATAGTGATCCTCCTATTTTAAGTCTCCCAAGTGCGGGGATTACAGCTGCGCACCACCACAGGCAGGCTCACTCGCCATCTCAGTGGGTCCTGGTGTCAGAGCTGGCACGGCACTGCAGGCAACAAACCCAGGCCTTTGAGTATGTCTTGGCAGGTGCTTTAGTCCACTGAGCTATCTGGCCGGCCAATTTTACACATTTCCAAAACAAGAACACATGAATAACAATGACTGATATATACTATCCATTTTTATTCTCAAATGTGTTGCTCAAATTATCACATACATTTGCATAAAATTGGATATGATATTGTATATTACTGCTTGTTTTCAAGAAACTTTAAATAATTGTTGTTTCATTTTTCATTTTAACATTTAAAAATTATTTACAGAGAATAGTACTAATTGATATGATATTAGAAATGATTCACATTTAGAAGACCAAAATAAGAGGTATGCAGGCATGGTATTTATATTACACATTGCCGTCCTAGATGTAGTTGTTTAGAGCACAAATATCACCAGGCAGATTCAATCAAGGCATAAATTCTATACATTAATTGCTATTTTCAAAACATTATTGATACTTTCAGACAAACACCTCAGATATCATGTTGACAAACTGGCATGTTTTTTGCCCTATCTTTTCTCC
>NW_004525125.1:28660-29930 GCF_000260255.1 Octodon degus
GGTGGATGTTGGCGGTAGAAGGTGGAGTGGAAAGAGCAGTATGCAATACTGACCTGGAAAGTAGAGTAAGCAGGTTTGGAATTGTTAGGTGGAATGAAATCTGATCATGACAGTGCAATTGGTTCAGGGGTATCTAATCTGATTAAGGAGAGTGGAGGCTGTGTGGATTGTGGGTATAGATGGAGAGGTGTGTCCTCAGAGTTAACAAAGCTTTTATAGGTTTTGTGGTCATTTGCTGTTGCAATAACAAAAGTGCTAAGGAATCAAAGTTTTCCTCTCGGGCACAAATCTACATTCCCAACAGCAGTGTAGAAGGGTTCCTTTCAACCCACAGACTCTCCTCCATTTGTTGTTGGTTGATTCTTTATGATACCATTCTTTCTGGAGTCAGCTGGTATCCTAGTGCTGTTTTGATTTGCTTTTCATGGATGGCTAGTGATGTGGAGCATTTTTTCATATATTTATTCGCTTCTATAATTTCTGGCCTGGACCTCTCAATTTTCTGGCCCTAATGTTTTTTGTTCTTTGTAAATTCTAAAGAGCAGACCTTTGTGTGGGTTACATTTAATTCATACTAAGGTCTACTCTCTAGTAATCAAGATTTTTTTGAAATATGTGGATTGTATTCTCACTTTGTTGGGAATTCCCGTTGACATGCAAAAACTTCTCAATAAGAGGTCACAGTTGTTAATTTTTTCAAGTGTTACATGTGCAATTTGATTTGTGTTGGACTCTTTGCCATGGACTCTTTGCCAACCCCTATGACTTCAAGAGTAACCCCTACTTTCTCTTCCAGGAGATTTAGTGTTTTTCTTTTCATTTTGAGATCTTTAATCTGTTTTGAGTTTAGCTTAGTTCATGGTGATACATCTGGGTCCAGTTTTAGTTTTCAGCATGCAGAAAGCCAGTTTTCCAAGCAACATTTTTTAAACAGGCTAGCTTTCTTCCAGTCAGCATGTTCTGCTTCTTTGTAGAAGATAAGGTGGCTGAGAGTGTTTGCTGAGTCTTCTGAGTCTTCTATTCTATTCCATTGATCCTTATTTCTATTTTGTTCCCAGTACCATTCTGATTTTATCACAATAGCTTTTTAGGATAATTTCAAGTCAGGAAATGTAATGCCTCCCGCCTTGTCATCATTGCCCAGGATTTCTTTGCTATTCTAGATCTTGTCTGGTTCCACATAAATTTTAGGAAATGTTCTCTAGGTCTGTGAGGTATGTTGGTGATAGTTTGACAGGGATTGCATTAAATCAGTACAGCAATTTTGGGT
>NW_004525125.1:31912-49234 GCF_000260255.1 Octodon degus
GATCTTTGACTTCTTTAGTTAGATGAATTCCAAGGTATTTCATTTTCTGCAGTGCTATTGTAAAAGCTATTGTTTCTCTAATTTCCCTCTCAGTGTGTTTGTTATCTATGTAGAGGAATGCTATTGACTTGGCAAGGAGATGCTAAGTCTAAACAAAACGATGATATCCAAACTCCTCTTGGCTCACATTACATTTTAACTATAGTAAAAAAGAACATCAAACATAAGCTGGCTACGCCAGCACCTGGATCTTGTTCCATCTGCAAGATGAATTGTTACTGGAAACGTGAAAGCTCCATCTACCAGTTACAATGTAAGTCATCCAATTCCCTGCTCTAACAGGAGACCTTCCTGCAGCCTGTTTGATCTTAAAGCTGAGAGCTTGGGACCCGTGGCCAGTATCAAGATATCTTTATAAGACTCCAGTTCTCACTGGATATCTCACATCGGACACTCTTGTGGTTGATATCCGGGCCACATATACTGTTCTACCAAGTTATCAAGTCTCTGTATTACATGTATAGTCTCCATAGTTGGTTTCAGTGGATGACCTACATGGTCACTTCAGAGAGGTTCCAATCACTGCCCACATTTTACCCTGTTTCCATTCCTAATTTCCTTGTGACCTCAACATTCTCCACACCACTCATGGATTGGGGTCTGCAAATCTCTACTTCTCTTCTCCCTCTCTCTCCTCACAGAGCTTATTCTACAAACCCAAACACAATATGCCACCAGCTCCTCCCTGATTCTTCCCTCTTTCCAAGTTCATCATATATACTGGGACACTTCCAGTCCCTAACATGCCACCAATGCTGCACCCACATAATTTCACTTCAGGTCTCCCTCAGCTTTTCCCAACATTTGCCACTATCTAGCAGCCCATAAACAACAACAATGACTGAAACCTATAATCTAACAAGTCCTTACCAAAAGTTTTCTTATAACTAAACATTTATCCTACAGTATTCCCATTCTTCATGGCCTTAAACACAATGGCCCTTAACATTTAGTTCAAGACCTCAGGGTTAGATATAATGCAGTTACACGTATTCAGACATATGGTTTATGGTAAGTAGCTCAACAAACGCAGACACTATAATAGGAGCAACATATTCCTTAGTCAGCACATCTAGATTAATAGAGGCAAATGGGTTTTCGAACCCCATGTCAACAATTTTATCCTGGAGATGCACCTGCCTTGGCCTCAGTGCCATTCCGTGCCTCAAACTAGACTCACAACACTTCCCAGGGCACTCATTTTCCAAAGCACTTGGAGTGCAAAGGTTAGGAACTGAAAAAAGTGATACTATTCCCCCTCACCATATTCAGGATAGAATGAAAATCTGGATCCCTCCTTTCTCCCTTCCTGGCTCCTTTAATCATGACAATGGCATGGATACTCACATCACCCTTCCTTTTGAAATTTGTTCCAAGATTTCTTCAATCTTGGCTGTGACCCTTCACTAACGATGAACATCTTAATGTAACTTAGACAACAGGCATTACCTTCTACATGCAAGTAAAAAATCATGCACTGTATCCCCAAAATGGTGTCCTTACTTAACAGGTAGTAACCTAAGGGAGTCTTCACCAATTCATAACAACTAAAATACAGGAATTATAGGTGCTAGCCCAAGTATAAATTGCTGAATTATTGAGGAGGTCATCCAACATGACTAAAACCCAAAAACAACAGCATATCTTTCCTGAGACCACATCCTTCCAAACTCCCAACAAGTGTCATAGTTATAATCTCCTTTTATTTTTCCTAAACCACGAGGGGACAATCCCATCTGCTCCTTATGTATCACAAAAACTGACCCTGAAACTCTGCCCCTAGGAAAAACCCATATAACCCTAATCACCCTTTCTCACAGGTCAGAGGACTCCCTCATCTTCCTCAGATTCTACCCACGTCCTCAGGATTCATAAACCCCACCAACATTTCTTTTGATTCTGCTTTTTTGCACCCAAAGCATAAATCTACCATTGAGTCCTACACAAAGCCCCTGTGAGAAGTCAGAACACAGAATGCAATGGACAAATTAACACTGTGTTCTGTGTATTCCAGTATGTCACTGATAGACATGGAAACACCCACAGACTGTTGGTGAAAAGAAAGATTTATGAGGGAAATAAAAGGAAAAGACATGAGTTATTCATAAATTTCTATTGTTTCAATGTAGCAGGAATATGTCTGATAACGTTTGTTGTGGTTACTTTTCTAACGTTGATTTAAAAAAAAAAAAAGAATACACAACAAACAATTAGGGAAGAAAAGATTTACTTACCTTAAGATTTTGGAGGTTTCAGTCCATACATGCCTGACTCTAAGGCACAGTGACACAATGAAAAGTGCAAAACAGGGCATTGAAACAAGTGAAGAACAGCAAAAGTAGCAAGAGCAAAAGGAAGGAGAAGCTGGAAGTAAGCCTCTCTTTCTCTCCCACACTGAATTCTGCCTGCCTCGCCCAGGTGAAGGAGAGTACCAGCCACATCCATAATCCCAACATTGGCCCACGAATCAATACAAGCCCTATAAGCCTGCACCATGACTCCATATATCCTTGGGAAGCATCACCAAACAAACCAAAACAAGGCTACCTAGCAAAATCTTATAAGAGTTGCATACACCAAAACAGCATTGCCTAGCCATATTTCACAGCCCTAATGCATATTGATCAAGCACCATCATGCAAATCCTGTCTGTGCATCCAGCCCACAATAGCACCACTTGGAAAGGTTCCAGTGTACCTGCATCCAAACACCCACAGCAAAAACACTGTCAAGGTAATGATGTCCATCGAACTCACTGAAAAGTTTCACTTTGGCAACAGAGGAAAGAGCAGATTATGTGGTGAGAAGGCAATCAAGTTGGTACTCGTGAGGTTGAGTTAATCAATGAACAAATGCCTATAAATATGATTAATGTGGCTATCGTTGGCTGAAGATCTGAGTTCTGCCAAGGAAGAGTATTAGCTCCATGCTCTGCCCAAGAAGATGAGAGAGAAAAGTGCTGTCCAAGGCTACCACACAAAAATATCTGTCAGAGAGGAGGTGAGAACACAACTGAATGGATATGGTAGTCCAGCCAGTGCCACAGGCAGGGATCTCAGAAAGGCAGAGGCAACTTATAGAAAGAGGTCTAGGGCCTGGGATGCATTGCTTTGAGTCCTGGGTTCATCTATCAGATGAGAGTGCTTTTGTATAATTTTCATAGAAATTCAGCATTGACAAGATGCAGCTCTACTACTAGTCTTAGAGTCGGCACCTAGAGCTAAGGTCTGTACCCAACGCTGCTGATTGCTGCTGCTGCTGCCGCCGCCACTGATCAATGCCCACAGACTTGCTGCTTACATCCTTTGCTGGCTCCAGCTGGACAATGCCAGCCAAAGCTGTGGTTTATCAATCTCTGTGATTGGTCTTCCTTGGTTTCTGGTCTTTCAGCTCTTCTGGGATAATAGACCCAAGTAGTTATTAATTTATTTAAGTCAAACTCTCTGTCCACAGTTTTGGAGGTAATAATACTGAATATATTTGCAGGGTTGACAGGATAAGCTTTGGTTGAAGAAAACCTGTGCTGTAGCAGAACAGGTTCAGTTCAAAGAAGAAAAAAGAAAAAAGAATGAAATGATCAATCATTGTCAGACTTTACAGACCAGTGCTCCACAAAGAAATACACTGGCCTGTGATTGCTGCAAATTTAAGCCCACTGATTATTTGAAATTGAGATCTGTGTTTTGTGCAGATTTGATGCAGCTAATTGGTATGATTTCAAGTGGCCAATTTGTCCATATTCAAGTGTGTAATTAGTCTGAATTCAGGCCTGCTGAATGGTTCAAATTGGTCTACATTCAAGATACTGGCCTGAAAACATGGATTTCCCTCAATTCTGTTTTGCTGCAAAGTAGATTCCTCCTGTACTGGTACAGCCCATTGAGAGTCATTGCAACTCTCATGGTGGCCATCAAGATTAGGCACGGGGACATGCCAGAGCTAGATTGACAGCTGCCATGCACAAGAATGGCCCAACCAATGACATGCATTATACAGGGGGGCTATCTGTGTCCTCAATATATGTCAGATATAGTAAAGTAGCCTGGTCTCCTCCGTAATGCTTACACAGTAGAGGTGGTTTCCAGACACTTCTTCACAGT
Source organism: Octodon degus (assembly GCF_000260255.1). Lineage (NCBI taxonomy): Eukaryota > Metazoa > Chordata > Mammalia > Rodentia > Octodontidae > Octodon > Octodon degus. The sequence continues at coordinate 36,073 of NW_004525125.1, forward strand.
TGGAAGCAGCATTTGGGATGGTGGGAGCAAGAGAGTGGCACTGTCATTAACAACCCAATTGCCCCTTCTTTCTTGGTGGACCAGGTTAAAGCTATAAAATAAGCTTGGAATTGACAGTGGCACATTGACATACACAGTCTCTGTCTATCCTAGGAGCCCTGGGAGGGAGCACTTTTGAAACAAGGCAGAGTGGGAGGACCACTGTTGACCCACTCTTCTCTGGCCATCACAGGAGAAAAGGAAGAGTCAGTGACTTCTCCTTTCTCTAACTGCTTTCTGCTCCTGCACTGGGTACCTGAAGAAGGAACACTGCACATTGATCATCCAGGGAGTCTGGATAGAAGCCTGCTGAACTACAGTACCCTGCCACTGTGTATTTTGCCCCTCTGTAGGAAGGCAGGTTGGACATATTGCTGAGGATGCCCAAGTCCCACAAGAGGTGAGGTCTGCATCTCCCCCTGCCCTGTGTTGCATATTGGCCTGAGGTATTAGCCTCCCTTGCTTAACTCCACCTCTCTCCTTAGCCTCCCTGCCTTGGCTGTTTCTCCTCTGCCTTCCTCTTTGCTGACCTCTTGCATCCTCTGTGTAGAGTATCTACAAATCTACCCATGCTTGTGTCTGTCTCACTCTCTCTTTCTCTCCCACTTATTCTGTCAGTGGCAAAGTTTCTTTAACTCCTCCCTTGCCGTTACTTTTCAAATGTGGCTGGAATGTTCCTCTGGCCCCCTCTCCAATTTGTTCCTCAATTTCTTGTCTCCCTCTCTCTCTCCCCTCAGGACCAGAAATGAGCATCCTTTCAAACAGCTCATTTGGTCCACAGGTGTCAGGGGAAGCAAAGAAAGGAGAAAGAAACACACAGGCATTGTTTTAGTCAGAATCTCCAAATGGATGATCTTTCCTTACTTCAAGGCTGCCATGAAGCCCACAGCTCCGCTTCCCACAGCCAGACCCTTGATCTCTGCTGGTTGGTATAGCAGAAGTGTATGTATATATGCTCACATGCATGTGTATGGAAGCATGGGCATCTGTGAATGTGTGCAATTCTTATGTATATTCATTTGTGCTAGGAAATCCTACTATTTAGTTTGATTTGTTTTAAATCATTCACTTCTGTCTCTTTCAGAATGACATTTCAGCTCACTTATTTGTTATTCAGATATGTTTGCAAGAGAAATAATTACATTTGTTTGGGACAAAGTGGACCTGTGTGTGTGTGTGTGTGTGTGTGTGTGTGTGTGTGTGTGTGTGTAATTCTTTTACCATTTTTCCCTTTCTGTCTTCTTCTTCTAGTTTCCTTTCACAGCTCTCTATTTTTACCTTCTCACATTATTATCAGCCTATCAGTTTGTGAGTTAGCTGCATCCTTTGGTTTTAATTCATTGAGTTTTTTGTTGCTGTTTGTTTGTTTCTTTTTGTGGTACCAGGGATTGAACACAGGATCCTGAGCTTGGCAGGAAAACAGTTATTCTATTGAGCTATCTCCCCAGGCTTCACTGTATTTTATAATAATATTTTTGGGGGGCCAGGGGATATTGCTCAGTAGAATAAGTGTTTCCCTGGCAAGCATCAGGTCCTGAGTTCAATCCCTGGTTCTGCTAAAAGACAATAATAATAATAATAATAATAATAATAATAATAATTTTTAAATTATTTTATATTCCATACTGTTATTGTTTGTCTCTAAGTATTCCCCCAAAGCCTCATGCAGTCATGGGCTGGACTTCTAGAGTTTGTGATTCACTCATGATTCACTGGGATTATGAGTGATCCAAGGCTGGGATTATGGGTCTGATTGCTGCTGGCATTAAGGGTGTGAGCTCTACTCCCAGCCTGAAGCAGATACCCTTTATGTAATAAAAAAGAGACAGAGAGACAGGCTTGTCTTAATGCTACCATTGTTTTTGCTGCTACTCCCATTTGCTCTCTGCTGTTTTCTGTCACCATGAAAGTTTTCTCTCTGCCATGTGACTGTTAGCCTTTGAGCCAGCTAAGTATAGATTGAAAGCTCCAGTAACTGTGAGCTAATTTAACCTTTCCTTCCTGCACGTTGGGTGTCAGGAATTTGTTTCAGCAACAAAAGAAGAGCAACTGAGACACCTAACCGGGAATTCTTCATTGTGCATTCTGCATGTTCCTGCTCTCCTTCTACTTCTCTAACAAATCTCTATGAGAAAATAATAATAAAAGATTTAATAATAATTTGAAGATTTTGGTTCTACTTTTCCATCAGTTCCACTCCCTCTAGCACAACTTATCCATCTGTCCTTTTCTTCTAGACTGAATTCCTCTGAACTGACACAGATCATGGCTAAAGAATGTCTGCTGCTGTGCTATCTTCTGTGGACTTCACCACTGTAATGGCCTGATAGTGGTTAAACCCTAGATTCTCACTAGTTCAGGTGAGGTCAGAAGGTAAGAACACTCTGTTTCTTCCTCTCAGGTCCGTGAAACATTACTGCCACCATTCAGACCTCCATTCCATTAGGCACCAAACCTGTGCCTGGGCAGTTGTTCTCCCAGGTAACTAGGGACAGGTACACTGATATCCCTACCATGTAGCAGATATCCCAGGAATATAAGGATTTCACGACATTTTAAAATCAATAACACTTTTACACATTTGAAAAGCCAACTTTCTGTATTAATAAAATGAAGCAAGAAAGTCATATATCACCCTCATATCTTGGGAAAGAATATCCAAAGTAATCCAGTAGCTAGTGATGGTACATAAAGCTTAAGGATAGTTTTGGAAGGTGGTGTTGAATTATTGGCCTCAAGGTTATTCATCTTTATATGTTTCATATGGTTTGCCTTATCCACTTCCTGAATATGGCGAGATTGGTATAGAGGGCTGTATCTTTATTTTTCTTCTCAGGAATGACTCTCCAGGACAAAAGGCCCTGAAGAAAGCCACGGCAGACCACAGGACCTCCAGAGTCTACCTGTTTAGAGAAGAGAAGAGGAAGTTAGGGACAATGAACAGGAATCAGGAAGAAACATATAGAAAGCCAGAGCACAATCAGGTAATGACAGAGGAAGAGAGGAGAGCAAAAAACACAGTATGGGAGCAGGTTAGCCCTAAACAGAAGCAAGGGGGATAAACAAAGCAGGCCCAGAAACATGGGTAACAGAGGCAGAGGTGATGGGGAGAAAAACAGACCTGGTAATCCCTGAAGACAATGAAGGCACAGAGACCTGAAGCTGAACCGCAGGGCTACATCCTTAATCCTCAAGTCATCAAACCATATCACTGTAGGTAGGCATCCTACACCATCCTAGACAGTCCAGCCTCTGAAACGCCAGCTCTTTCCCTCCCAGGCCTTGAAAAAGTCCTCTTAAAAACTGCACATCAGCCTAAATCTCCTTTTCCAGTCCTCTAGAGAGACTAGGAGGGGATTTGGGCCAGGGAGACACTGGAGTTAAAGATGGAGGTCTGCTTGGCAATAGGGCTGGGGATCCTGAATGTAGCCACCACTCTGTTTTGACAGAAACCTGCTGTCACTCCTGGATATTTCTCTCAATCTCCTGTCTCTCAGTACCAGGGCTCTGTGTGTTTTTGCAGCCTTCTTACTTCTCTCTGGCTCTCCTTGCCTTTCTCTTTGGCTTCTTTACCCTGTAGCTCAGCTTTCCTTCTCACCCTCCTTCTTTATTTTCTGTTTCTCCTTGCACCCACATCTTCTTATGGAACTATATCTTCATGGACCTTGGAGGTCTGAGAGTTTCCTTAATTCCCTAATGACCTTATGTCCTCTGTGGGTTTTACATCCTTCTAAATTCTAAACACTTGCCCCCTGTTGTAGGCTCTAACCTTGTCAAAGTACTTGTTGTTGAGACCAGAAGCACAGAACATATTGTGGTAATGGTAGGCATTCACTGGTCTGCAGGTGTTTAGAGATCGCACTTGAACATCCACACACTGCTGATTGTCAGGGTGTAGGCCTGCAAGAAAGGACACAGTGTCAGAAACACTCCTGGAGCTGTTCACCACTGTCGGTGGGAATGTTGATTGACACAACCACTATGGAAATCAGTGTGGACATTCCTCAAAAACTAGGACTGGAAATCCTATTCAATCCAACTACTCCTTTTCTGGGTATTTTCTCAAAAGAACTGCAAGTCTCATACCACAATGATATACCATACCAGGGTGAGCTGAGACTAAGCTTGATGGTGCATGCCTATCATCCCAGTGCTTGGAAGGATGAAAACAGGAGGATCACTACAAGTCCAATCAGTGTGATGAGACCCTGTAGACTGTGTGCTAAATAAGAAAATCTATAACATATATATTGTCGTACATTGCACTATTTATGCCTTTTTATGCTTGTTTTTGCTTTTCTTTTTAATTTTTAAAACTAAATTAAATTAAATTTAAAAAAAAAAAAAAAACACTCCTATGTGGAGATCCCAGCCATGCTGTTGCAGCTCCACCACCTGGACAAGCTTATGTAGCAAACAAGACTGGGTGTGGTGGTATTCATCTGTAATCTCAGCCCTTAGGAACTGAAAACAGGAGGATCACTACAACTCTGATCAGTATGGAGAAGCCCTGTATACCCTGTAGAAAAAAATCTGTTACATGTGTATTGTTGTATGTTATCTTGTTTCTATCTTTGTTTCTGCTGCTTGATTTTGCTTTAGTTTTTACTTTTCAAACAAGATAGTGAGGTTAAGCTGAACTGCCCATGTTGTAGGGTAACAATAAAAATAAATGAAAATTTAAAATAAACACTTCTGGGAAGAGACAGCCATAAGTATCAGTGAATCCACAGACAGGAACCCCAAAACTCACCACTCAATAGCAGACTCCAGCCTGACACCAAGCACCTGGTTCCAGACTTCGGATTAGTGGAGGCAACATTGATGGTCGAGACGGTACTTGATAGCACAGCGGGTTTACTCAACTTGATGAGCATGAGGTCATTGCCACCCCAAGGGCCAATGTATTCTGGGTGTTGCACAGAGTATCTGGCCTCAATCATCTGTACCCCTGGTTCATTAGGTTGGGAAAGTCTGTGCAGACCCAGTCCAATGGTGTAGGATCTGTGGGCGATGGGACAGTCATTACTATGCCCTCTCCAGAACGCCAAACAAACATGCAGGCCCAATTTCAATCCTAACCCCACCCCTCATTCATCCTTAACATCAGCCTTATGCCGGTGCCCATTCTCACTGTCCACCATGCTCAGATATATCCCTAGTGCCAGCCTCATTCCCTTTGGACAGCATCTAAATCCCATCCCAATCTCCACTCCCAGCTTCAGCCCACATCCCAATGACTAGGACAAGAGAAGTTCTGCCTAACGTGCGAATGTAGAAAGCCACTAATGCTAAAAAATAAAGTTGAATGATACTGTATTATAATACCTTTAAAACTAATGTAGAATATCTACCATAAGCAACTACCACAACCTGAAGGTAAGCCAGGATATGACATTGCCACTAGCGCTAACTGAACACACCCAGATCTTTTTTTTTTTCAGAACCAGCAATTAAACTTAGGCCCTTGCACTTGCCAGGGAAGTGCTTATTCTACTGAGCCATCTCCCCAGCCCCCACACCCAGATCTTTTCTGATTTCCACTGTGCAAATCTTCTTTATCACGGATATTTACATTAGCATTAATTTTTTTAAAATAGAACACTGAGATATTTATGCTGCTGAGAGAGCTTTTGTCTTGTCTCACCATATACCATGCACTGTACACACATGCATTCCTAGGTCCCCCTCCACCTGACTCTGTCCTTAATTGTCTCTCTCCACTTGACCCATACCCAATACAACCTGCTGACAAGAGGACCTTTGTACACCATCTGGCTCATCAAGACTGAACTGAGATCCAAGCCTGATTCTCTTAAGAGACCTACTCTGAACTTTCACATCTGGGTCAATCTCAGGGACATGCATGGGTTCTCTTCCCTCATGCTGGAGGCTCTGCTTGTCCTTCAGATCCACCCACAAGTGCTGAGTGTTCCTCAAGCCTGGGGAAGTGGCTGTATCTCCAACCTTCGCCAAGTCTAGGGTTTCAAATCTCAGCCCTGGACAAGTCCACCTTCTAGGGCTAAGGCCCACATGTCTCCCAGACCCTCTGTAATAATGGAACTAAATTCAGGACCAACACTCTGCTCTACCTGCTCAGTCACCAGACTGGGAATGGACTCACTGTCCTCAGAGCAATGCCCACATGGCTTCATCCAAGAGAAGACCCCAGGCCAGCCCTCTGCTCATCCCCCAATGCAGGCACCCTCCCCTGGGTTTGCTTACGGTTGCCAACACTGCGCAGCAGTTAGCACCCACTGGGGGTGCACCAGAACTCCAGAGCACACCAGAATGTTGTTGAAGAACAGAGCCGCTTGCCAGGGTTGCCAGTCTGGATAGCATGAAGAGTCTCCAGTGATGAATTTTCCAATGGGGCCAAGGTCATCTGAGAACTCACTGCTGGTTTCTTTTGAGGAAATCACATTTCCTGGGGGCAGAATCAGCACACAGTGGATCTGATAGTTGTGTGGGAGCCGGTTACAACCGGAGAGAATCCTGTAGGTGTATTGTACCTCCCATTTACTAAGGTGCAGGTTATATAAGGAGAACCAAAAATGGGCACTGCCAAGGGTCTGCCTCTGAGTCTCAAGCAGGACTCCCCTCTTGGATTTAGGTTTCATAGCTGTGCTCCACCACTCCAGTGGCATAGACATAGAACCACCACACAATCGTCTTTCCCAATGAAGGGCTGCTGTTCCAAGCAGAGAACACAGACCATCATACCTCGCATTGTTTTTGCCAAACATTCAGGGTGGACAGCAGGGCAAAGAGCAATGTCACTCTGGGGATAACTACCAGGAGATCAGAACCCAGATCTCTGCACAGTGACCTTCTCCAGGTGCTCATGTGTGGTGAACTCCATAAGGAAGTAAGCAGTGTCACACTTGTCTGCCAGCTATGGAAGAAAGCCAAGACACAATGCTGTTCTGTTGCTAATCACAGCTGACATCTGGGCACTTGTTCATGCTGAGGTAGGGAAGGATGTGCGTTTAGACTATATTATCTCGCTGCTTTCAGATATTGAGGTGGGCAAACAGTGGCACAGAAACATTAAGGACTTTACCCAGCTGAGAGGTAACAACAGCACTTGAATCTACATCCAATTATTGCCTCTCCATAGCTTCCTTTCCTAGCCTACTGCCATGCAGACCCCCGAGTTGGAATCCAGGCAGGAAAGGATTGCTATCTGCAGGTGCACACATGCTAGCCCACACCTCCAGTCTCAGATACCTGCAGCCGTTTGGATGATGTATCCCAGAAGACAAACCCACAAGGTTTGTGCGGTGGTCCCCATGTCAGCACCTGGTGGGGAAGGGATGAGGTCACTCTGGGGCCTCCTTCACACTTCCAGGATCAGCCAGAAAGGACCTATCCAGCTGGACGCTAAGGCGCTAGCTTTGGAACCATAACATAGGTCAGAAATTCTCACACATTATATTGCTGATTTATATCCTTCTGTGATTGGGCATGGATTCAGGACATCCCTAGGACATCCAGAGACTCTGAGCTCTCCCAAAAACCATTGCTGACTGTTGATAGCCTTTATGATGGGCACTACCTTGTGTACTGCAGTGTGTGCTAGTGTGTACTGCAGTCCTGTGCCAGCCACTCCCTGCCCACCCGAGTCCTATAACAGGCAAGGAAAACTCCTATTCACTGTCCAGGTCCTTACAGAAGACACTGTGATCTCTACCTGTGAGGGGAGATAAAGGAAAAGAGACTAAGGAAGGCATGGCAATGAGAGATAGAGACAGAGAGTCTGAGACTGAGGCTGAACCCTGCAACAGGGAAGATGGGCACCAGACAAAGAAGTTTCAGGGTTCTGAAGCCAAAGGATACTGAGATGGAAATACAGGGGAGAGCTTCAGGGCTCAGCCCTGTGCCCAGGCATTGCATTGAGCATGGGACAGGTGGTAACTGACTGTCACAGCCAATTCAAGTGCCAGGCCCTGGAAGTATTCCCATTCTTCAGGGGGAATGTGACGCAAACAGGCTGAGTAAGAGGTGGAGAACACTAGAAACTGTGCTCTAAAACCTCACTAAAATTCTTGATGGTGGCATGGCCTGCAATCCCACGGAACTTTGGGAAGAAGGCTCACAAACTCCAGGCTGTCCACTGAGACACAGCAATGGTCTAAGGCCAAAAGGGAGACACACACAGCAGGGCAGAGACAAAAACGATGATGGAACTCAAAAGACAGAAGGACAGAGAAAGACTGGGGTTGGGAGAACAAAGGTCGTTCACCTGGCTTCGGTTGCTTAGTCCTCGGGGCACAGCTGTCCTGCTTCTGGCTGACCTCTGTTTGTTTCTGCATGTCTAGAGCTTCCCAGGGTTTTATGAGGCTTGGAAATGCGGGCTGTCCTGCCCCGGGGCTGCCTGAAATATTAGAGCTCAAGGATATCACTTCTCTGGACCCACATCCTGTGGGTATCCTGCTTCTAATGGGATCAGGGCACAGGGAGTAGGGGTCTGGGTCCTGAGGGATGATGGAATGTGGCTCAGACCCTGAATGAAATGACTATCTTTGGGGCTCTCTGGACCTTTCTGGACACTCTTCTCTATGCCAACCAAACCTGCCAGTCTACTCTTTGCTATACACAGCCTTCTCTCATGCAGTTACTCCTTTTGATTCCTTGCGCTTGTAGCACTTGATTTATCTTAAATTAAGGAAAAGTGTATGTAATCAAGATAATCTGAGGGGGGATTGAAACCAGCATCTTCCAACTGAGCTCATAGAAATGTGTATTCTTATTTTATATTGAGTTAGAGTCTCATTAGGTTGCTACATTGTTCAGACTGGGCTCATACTTAAGAGTCATCTGCGTTGATTTACAGCAGACCTGGAGTTTCAGTCATGCAACACCACAGCCACTACATTTCTTTCTCGCAGAAAACCACCAGGCCTACTGTGCTCCCAGATCCCTCATACTGCAGCCATATCAGATGACTACGTCATGAGATCCCCAGGCAGGTTCACACTTGCCTTAGTCAGTGAGGTAGCAGATCCTTTTGCTTCTTGTCTCCATGCGTCACTTGATTTTTCCTCTATAAAAATTTCAGATATGATTAACCTCATATCTCAAAATTTTCCTCTTTCATGTCATTGTTCTGCTTGTTCTGACCTATCTACTATGTATAACAAAGACGTGGCCATCAAGGAATGGAGCTGCCCATCACCTCTCAGGATGTCCTGTAGACTCACCAATCATTTCCTCCTAGCAACCGCTGACCTGTTTACATCCCCCATCACTGGTTTTCTTTTTTCTTTTTTTTTTTTCTTGCAGAACTTGGGATTGAACTCAGGCCCTTGCGCTTGCCAGGGAAGCACTTATTCCACTGAGCCAACTTCCCAGCCCCACCATCACTGGTTTTCTTCAGAATCATTGAAATGGAATCCTGCAGTGCATCACATAGGTATCCTGCCCTGGACTCCCACCCTGTTTGTGTACCGTGCCTCATCAACTTTCTACACCAAGAGGACTCCATGGTTTGCATGAACATGTTTATCTACCCACTGCCCAGATTTTGTATTACTTAACCTCACTTGACCCCAGTTCCAAGTCCTGTGGTCCCTTTTTAACTTATAGTATGCCCAGCATGTGAATCCCACCCATGGGCCAGCAAATTTATTGCAAAGGTCCAGAGGCAATTATGATGGGCTTGTGGACAGACACTGTGTGCTGCACTTACACAATTCTGCTGCCTTTGCAAGAAGACAGCTAAACCAGAGTATGCCACTACACTGCATGAAAATGTGATTGACAGGGCTGGGAATATACCCCAGCAATTCAGCACTTGCGCTGAAAGTGTGAGATGGTGAGTTCAATTTCCAGGACCAAGATAAAGCAAAACAAAACAAAAATAAGCAAGCCCTGACTTATACAGAGCACATGGATCAAGCATGGGAATATCATCACCTTGCTTGATCAAATGCAAGTAGAACCACAGAGTCTAAGAATGCATGGCCAACTCCATAGAAGAGTACAGCAGTTGCAACTCCTGCCAATGGGCCTCATCTCAGGAAATATGCAGCTCCAAATCTGAAGTCAGAAGGTAATAGCTGTGGTCTGCAGGATGGGCATAGATCATCTTTTGGTGGACACCAGGGACTGGACATCAGGAACTCTGTTATGAGTATTTCTTTGGAGACATCATCTGGATGGCTATGAGAAGTCATTGAGAGCACGACTGTTGGATGTGGTGTGTCCCCAGGAGTCTTGCATTGGATCCTCGGTCTAAGCATGTTTAAATTAACAGCTGGTGGGAACTTTAAAAGGAAAACCCAGTGCAAGACCACAGTGAAGATTCCCTGGGGGATTAAACTGGTTCTCACCAGACTCAGTCCGCTAGGTCTACAAGTGGATTCTTATGAGATACAGACTTCTGCTGGGCCTCATGGTCCATGCCTGTAAATAACAACATTCTAGCAGGCTGAGGCAGGAAGACTGCAAGTGGAAGCCCAGCCTAGGAAGCTTAGTGCCTCAACAAGACCCTGTCTCAATGGAAAAAAATAAGCATGGGGCATGAGACTCAATGTGAAGAGCCCGGATTCCACCACTAATACTGTAGAAACAAACAAACAAAATCAAGTCTTCTTGCCTTCTTCTTCAGGTCTTACCACATGGTCCCTCTAACATGCACACTGACAGTGAGCTAAATAAACCTTTGTCTTCACAATTCATTCAGCCTTAGATATTTTATGACAGAATTGGAAGACAGTATAATACAAGTGCTGCCTATCCTACCTCTTTTCTCCCCTGAGCCTCCCTGTGTGAATCTGGAAGGACATGTGGCTTCCACATGTCCAAGGTGTGTCATTGTTCCATGGAAGCAATCAGGCTGCCTGTCTTTTCCTCAGAGCATGGGCTGCCACAGATGCAAAGAAGTGGGGCTCTTTGTGGCCCTTTATGTATCCTCTAGGGAAGAGGAGACCATTGAGAGAAAGGTCTGGAGCCAAGGGAGTGACCAGGATCCCATCAACCAAGTGAACTTATGTGACCCTAGTGTGTGGTCCATCCACTTGCTGGACAAGAGCAATTCATATTCCCATGGATTCTATGAACATGTAGCAGCTAATTGTTATGCTCATCATTAAATAGGTAAAGGCAATACAAAAAGGTACATCTGCTCAATAACTGTACATTTATTTTTATACCAAACATTTTGACTACAATTGCAAATATTTGCTTTAAGTATAATTGCATACACTTTGCTTAAATACAAAATTGTAGTACTGTGGGAAGCCATTAAGTGGTATCCATTTTTTAAGTGTTAGACGTTTTCTTACGTTTCTATTCCCCTGATGAGTTAAGTTTATGGTCCTTCTCACCTTGCCCATTCCTCGTGAATCACGTTCCATACCCCAGGAGTGGCACTTTCACCCGTTGCCTAAATACCTGCTGAACACCTAGAGCTGAGACTTCCTCATTCCTACACCCCCTATATATACACAGCACCTCCCCTGAATAAATGAGACTTGATCAGAATCCTGTCTTGTCTCCATTCTTTGCGTCTCCTATCCCTTCTGATCCCCTCTCCCCTTCTAGGGTCCTCGTTGACTAACCTGTGGGTCGGGACAAGTGGCATCCACTGTGGATCGAGAACGGGAAATTTCGTGAGGGATGCCGTTCAAGGAGCCGGCACAGAAGTTAGAATACAGGATCGGTCAATGCGGGAACCTGCTGCATTTTCCAGGCCTCAGTAAGTGAACGGTGATTATGGGTCAGGAAATAAGCCAGCATGAAATGTTTGTTGAAAGTTTAAGTAAGGCTTTAAAGACATGAGGAGTAAAGGTTAAAATTAAGGATTTGTGTCAATATTTTGAATATATTAAACAAGTTTTCCCATGGTTCCCTATTGAAGGAACTATTGATCAGAAGCGATGGAAAAGGGTTGATGATGCCCTTAAGGATTATTATGAGACTTTTGGACCTTAAAAGGTTCCAATTATGGCCTTTTCCTACTGAAATTTAATTGATGAAATCTTATCCCAGAGACACTGTGACCCAGTTGTTGATAATATGACATAAAAAAGGGTGAAAATATACTACAGGGACAAAAAGGTAAAACCCATCTTAAAGGACAAAAGGAACAAGGACAGACACACACACACACACAAAATAGAGAGGAAGATCTTATGTCTTTCCATGGTGACAATAATAGAGATCATGATAAGCCAAAAAAGGACAAAGAACCCCCTAAGGGTGTGTGCCCTCCTGTAAGGGAACAGAATCTTGAAATCAAAACTAGGAAGCCAAATTCCAAATTATAGCCCAAAGAGAAAATTTACCCCTTTGATTTAGAAGGAGCTATGCTCAAAGTTAAAAAAAATATATCCCAAACTACCAAAACCTCTTCAAGTTGAAGCCGATTATATTAAAGTTTATTGGGATGAACTGGTGGAGGAAGCCGCTCGGTATCAGGGCTGACATGGGCCACCGGAGGTTAAGTGCCCTCCACCATATAGCACTGATCCCAGCGCGCCTCCTTCAGCGTGGTCGGCTTCTGACCCAGGAAAGGAATTAAAAGGCAAAATTGAACTTCTCAAAGAACAGATAAAATTAGAGAAAGAGCACCAAGACCTCATAATCCAATTAGAAAGATTAAAATCAGGAAAACCCAAAAATGAAAGTATAACAGGACCAACGACCCCCTGTGTTCAAAGGCCACCCATGAAGGGCGCTATTTTCGAAAGCTTCCTCCTGTAAGACCCACCCATAGATCTAGATACGGCAGAGGTATTTCCGGTATCAGAAACAACAGGCGCTCAAGGACAGATTTGGCGCCATTACACTAGTTTCGATTTTAAGAACTGAAGTAAATAAAAGCAGCAGTTGCCCAATATGGAGCCACAGCTCCATACACCACAGCCATTTTAGAAAATGTGACCAACAATTAGCTTACTCCTGAGGACTGGCAGGCATTAGCCAGAGCCACCCTCTCCGTGGGATTATCTCCTATGAAATTCTTCCTGTATACAAGGAAGCTTCCACAATGATAGCTTCACTGTTGATGTGGGATTAATTACCTTCATCAGCTGCAAATACTTAACTACAGTAGCCCTATTTGCCCACAAAAGGGACACGTGTTTGTATGTGGGGGAAGTTTAGCCTTCACATATTT